>NC_133657.1:1100781-1400781 GCF_009905375.1 Apium graveolens
ACTTTAATATCAGAAATCAAAACTGCTCATTTAATAAATAAATCAAAACTGCTGATTTTGAATTTAAATAAAATGTAACAGCTTTTGTATTTAATCCACACATTAAATCAGTTTTAATGTTTTTAATTATGAATATATATTATCAGTTACATATCCAGATTCATTGAATCTGACTCAGCCCACTTACAAAGTGACCAAGCCCAACAGAAACAATAACTCAGCCCGACTGATAAATTAATTCTAATTAGAAAATTAAATCACAAATAAATAAAATCCTCACTTTATTTATTTTCAATGTGGGACAAATGACACATTCTCCATTTCAAGTTTTTACAACCTACTAGTTTCAACTCTATTTCTCTATGGATTTCACTAAGAAAATACTTAGATCCATATATAAAAGTTTAAGTTCATATATCATGGAACAACTTCCAATCATTAGATTTTAGGATTTTCATCAAGAACATGATAAAAATTATGATCTAAAATCCATTTTTTTTCTAACAATTCCCCACAAATCCATACAGAAATGCGATCAGGTTTTTCATCATGACTTGTTTTTTCAGAGTCGGTACCCTTCCGAGTTTGAACCCTCCTAAGTCCTCTACTTCAATGATTACCGGATTTGAATGGAATGTTTCACCTTGAATCTTAATCCGTTTAGTATAACCATGTTCCATAGACGACGACAAGTCAACGGCTATGGTGCCAATTGATAAGTGGCATTTTATACCACTTAGAACGTCTTAAAATGGCTTAAATTGGTGTCTTGAAATCAAGTATTTTGTGTATTTGATGCGTTTTTCTAGTGTTTATGCATTTCAGGGTATTAGTTGCGTTTCGGAGAAGGAATCATCAAGAATAAGCCTTGGCATGTGTTCACCATTGCGAGAGGAAAAGAACGGGTAGATTACGGCGAAGAAACGGAGCAAACCTGGAAATTTTCCAGTAGGGTCCTGCGCGCCCGCGCAGCAATGCTGAGCGGCCACGCAGCAGCCTTGCGCGCTCGTGCAGAAATGCTGAGCGGCCGCGCAGGGTCGGGGAAAAAGATATATTATTTTAGACTTCTACTTCTGTTTGGCTTCCAACTTCTATGTAATCTGAGTTTTATGGGATTATTATATAGGTAGATTTGAGACGTTTTTCATAGAGTAAAAAAAAGAGGAGATTATGTTTTAGATTGTGTTTTGCAAGAAGCGAAGGAGATAAAGAAGAAGACCGATTTAGCACACAGCAGCGAAGAGGAAGCATATATTCTTGTGATTCTTGTTTCGTTGTAACATTGGATGCTAGTTTTCTTGCTTTGACTTATTTACTCTTGTGACGTACTCTGTTTTAATATAATCAGTTTAGTTGTTATTTTCTTGTGTTTGTTTATCATGATTTCATATGAACCCATGATGGCGATAAGTTCTATTATGGGCTAATCGTGATCATGGGGTTGCAACGGATTTATTATGAAATTCTTTAGTTAATTGTTTAATACTTTAGTATGTGATGATTGCATGATATCTAGTATTGGTTGTGCGTATTCGTCTTATGTGCGTCGCGAACATATAAGATAGGGTGTTAATCTCTTGTGAAGCGACGGTGGATCTTGAGATTTAGAACTTGCCATGCTAGCATAGGTTCATGTACGTTGTGCATGATTAGTGGGTAACTCTAACAGTTTTATTTGCCCTATGTAATCAAAAAGGAATAACTTGTGCTTAAATCGTTGTGTTGTCAATTTCTGTAGACATATAGGAACTCAACATAATTGATGACTATTCAACTTCTATCTTAATTGTGGATGTTTGGTAGAATGGTATTAGTATAATGAAAGTTGGGTTTTATCAGTTTCGTGTTATTCGATTAATATCATCACTGTCACATGCTAAAGGTAATAACAATGGTTATAGAAGGAAGTAATAATGAAGTTGTGATCTCATGAGTGTTTTATTATTGATAAATTGAAGTGTTAGTTAAGTGGTTAATTAAGTAGTTAATTATAGTTAATATTTAATCAACAATTTTAAGTGTTATTATCTTAACATTGAGAAGTAGTCATACATTGGTGAGTGAGTTAAATTAGACAATAAATTAGTCTGAGTCTCTGAGGGAACGAACTAGAAAGTATTCTATATTACTTGCGAACGCGTATACTTGCGTGAATATTAGTGCGTGATTTCGCCCTAACAAGTTTTTGGCGCCGCTGCCGGGGACTCGGCGTATTTGTTTAGTTTATGTACTTACCATCATTGGTCATTAGGACTCAGTGATTAGGACGTAGTAGTTAATTACTCTTTTCGGTTGTGTTTCAGGTACTTTAGCAAATGTTTATGCAAACTCGTTCTCGTGCTCGCAAGAGGACCTTAGATACAGCTGAGGAGAAAGACGAAGTTCTTGATACACCGGAGAAGTTAGATTTTGAGGATTCGGATTCAGGAACTGAGCAGAAAGAACCAGTAAACATGGGAGATCGTATTGTTCAAGCTGATCCAGCTCTTATGGATTTTTCTCGGCCTAAAATTGATGACATTCAGTCAAGCATCCTTCATCCGGCTATTCAAGCTAACACCTTTGAGATCAAGCCGGGCACTATTCAGATGGTGCAGAATTCTGTTTCTTTTGGAGGAGCGGAAACTGAAGACCCCAACATGCACATAAGGAATTTTGTCGAGATCTGCAGCACTTTTAAGTATAATGGCGTGACTGATGAGGCTATCAAGTTGAGGCTTTTCCCATTCTCACTGAGGGATAAAGCTAAAGACTGGTTACATTCTGAACCAGCTGGGTCAATCACTACGTGGCAAGATCTTGCACAAAAGTTTCTGGTGAAGTTTTATCCAATGGCAAAGACTGCTGCTATGAGGAGTGCTCTTACTCAATTTGCGCAGCAACCTACAGAATCTATGTGTGAGGCTTGGGAACGCTACAAGGAAATGTTGAGAAAATGTCCACATCATGGAATGCCGGATTGGATGGTAATCACTAGTTTTTATAATGGTTTGGGGGCCCAATCTCGGCCCATGCTCGATGCAGCAGCTGGAGGCGCCTTATGGGCTAAAAGCTATACTGAGGCGTATAATCTTATCGAGACGATGGCTGCAAATGAGCATCAAAACCCAACTCAGAGGATGACGTCAGGCAAGGTAGCAGGTATTCTGGAAGTTGATACAGCCACCGCTATTGCAGCCCAGCTCCAAGCGCTATCAATGAAGGTTGATTCTCTGGCTACGTATGGAGTTAATCAAATAGCTATGGTTTGTGAGCTTTGTGCAGGTTCTCATGCTACGGATCAGTGTTCTCTTGTCAATGAATCTGTTCAGTATGTGAATAATTATCAGCGACAACAGCAGCCTGTGCCAGCGACCTATCATCCTAACAACAAAAATCATCCAAATTTCAGCTGGGGGAATAATCAGAATGCTATTCAGCCACCATATCAGCAAGGAGTAAGTAAACAGTTTAACCCACCTGGATTCCAGCAACCACAGCAGTATGCTACAAGGCAATCATATCCTCAACAGGGAAGTGCAGCTGCACCTACTAGTGCTAATTTTGAGGAACTTAAGCTGTTGTGCAAGAGTCAGGCGGTTTCTATCAAGACCTTGGAAAATCAAATCGGTCAATTAGCCAATGCAGTGCTCAATCGTCAACCTGGCACTCTTTCCAGTGACACGGAAGTACTAGGCAGGAAGGAAGCCAAAGAGCAAGTCAAGGCTATTACCTTAAGGTCTGGAAAAGTAGCTGATGCTGAAAAGGCAAAAGAAGTCGAAGCTGAAGTTAGGGATGAAGAATCTAAGCAAAAGGAGAAAGCGGCGGAACCAAGGAAGACTACTGTTGAACACACTCTGCCTGAGGCTAATACAGGGGAGAAACAGCTCTATCCTCCACCACCTTTTCCTAAGAGATTGCAGCAACAAAAGCTGGATAGACAGCTCGGGAAGTTTCTGGAGGTGTTCAAGAAACTTCACATCAATATACCTTTCGCTGAGGCTCTGGAACAAATGCCTAGTTATGCGAAGTTTATGAAGACTATTCTTTCAAGGAAGGTGAAACTGGATGACCTTGAAACCGTTGCTCTCACGGAAGAATGCAGCGCTGTTCTGCAGCAAAAGTTACCACCAAAACTGAAAGATCCAGGAAGCTTCACCATTCCTTGCACCATTGGCAATCTAACTTTTGACAAGTGCCTTTGTGATTTGGGAGCAAGCATTAATCTGATGCCCTTGTCGATCTTTAAAAAGCTGGATCTGCCTGATCCAAAACCCACATACATGTCGCTACAATTGGCTGACCGTTCCATTACTTACCCAAGGGGCATAGTTGAGGATGTGCTTGTCAAGGTGGATAAGCTCTTCTTTCCTGCAGATTTTGTTATTCTGGATTTTGAGGAAGATAAGAAGATTCCCATAATCTTGGGGAGGCCTTTCTTGGCTACTGGCCGTACCTTGATAGATGTGCAAAAAGGGGAACTTACTATGCGGGTCCAAGATCAGGATGTGACCTTCAACATATTCAAGGCAATGAAATTCCCTACAGAAGATGAGGAGTGCTTAAAAGTGGATGTGATTGATTCTGCGGTTACGTCGGAACTCGATCACATGCTAATGTCTGATGCATTGGAAAAGGCCTTAGTGGGGGAATTTGACAGTGATGATGAAGATAGCAACGAGCAATTACAATATCTGAACGCTTCTCCATGGAAGCGAAAGCTCGACATACCATTTGAATCTCTTGGTACTTCTGACCTTAAGAATGCTGAAGGGAAGCTCAAACCATCAATAGAGGAAGCACCTACCTTGGAGCTTAAACCATTACCTGAACACTTGAGGTATGCTTTTTTAGGTGATTCATCTACGTTACCTGTTATTATTTCAGCTGACCTTTCAGGTAGTGAGGAAGATAAGCTCTTAAGGATTTTGAGAGAATTCAAATCGGCTATAGGATGGACCATAGCAGACATCAAGGGGATAAGTCCTTCATATTGTATGCATAAAATTCTGCTAGAGGAAGGAAGTAAGCCAACTGTGGAACAGCAACGAAGACTGAATCCCATCATGAAGGAGGTGGTGAAGAAAGAAATTCTGAAATGGCTAGATGCAGGCATCATTTATCCTATTTCTGACAGCTCGTGGGTGAGCCCTGTACAATGTGTTCCTAAGAAAGGAGGTATCACTGTGGTCGCAAATGAAAAGAATGAGCTCATCCCTACTCGAACAGTTACATGATGGAGAGTATGCATGGATTATAGGAAATTAAACAAAGCCACAAGAAAGGATCACTTCCCTCTCCCATTCATTGATCAAATGCTTGACAGATTGGCGGGACATGAGTATTTTTGTCTTCTGGATGGTTATTCCGGGTATAATCAGATTTGTATTGCACCAGAGGATCAGGAAAAGACTACCTTCACTTGTCCATTTGGCACATTTGCTTTTCGTAGAGTTTCGTTTGGGTTATGTGGCGCCCCGGCCACCTTTCAGAGATGTATGATGGCTATATTCTCTGACATGATTGGAAATAACATCGAAGTGTTCATGGATGACTTCTCCGTCTTTGGACACTCATATGATGAATGCTTGAATAATCTGCGCGCCGTACTCAAAAGATGCGTGGAAACTAATTTGGTGCTTAATTGGGAGAAATGTCATTTTATGGTGCGTGAAGGCATTATCCTTGGGCATAAGGTCTCTAGCAAAGGTCTGGAGGTGGACAAGGCCAAGGTGGGAGTCATTGAAAATCTTCCCCCACCTAATTCGGTGAAAGGAATCCGTAGTTTTCTCGGTCATGCGGGTTTTTATAGGCGATTCATCAAGGACTTTTCAAAGATATCTAAGTCGTTGTGCAATTTACTTGAGAAAGATGTGCCTTTTAAATTTGATGATGAATGTTTGGCAGCATTCGAAACTCTCAAGGAGAGTTTGATCACAGCACCAGTTATTACAGCACCAGATTGGACAGAACCGTTTGAGATGATGTGTGATGCGAGTGATTATGTGGTAGGTGCAGTTCTGGGACAGCGCAAGAAAAATCTCTTCCATGTGGTCTACTATGCGAGTAAAACTTTAAATGGGGCCCAATTGAACTACACCACTACTGAGAAGGAGCTTTTGGCTATAGTCTTTGGCTTTGAGAAATTTCGATCTTATCTGCTTGGTACGAAAGTGACAGTATTCACTGATCATGCAGCTATTCGCTATCTGGTTTCTAAGAAGGATTCGAAGCCGAGACTCATTCGTTGGGTGCTTTTACTTCAAGAATTTGAGTTAGAGATCAAAGATAGAAAAGGTACTGAGAATCAAGTAGCTGACCATCTCTCTAGGTTGGAGAATCCCGATTCTACTTCACAAGATAGAACGTTAATCAATGAATCTTTTCCGGATGAGCAGTTGTTTGCAATTCAGGAGGAAGAACCATGGTTTGCAGATATTGTAAACTATCTTGTCAGCAATATAATGCCTCCTAATTTGACATCCGCGCAAAAGAAGAAGTTTCTGCATGAGGTGAAGTGGTATATGTGGGATGAACCATATTTGTTTAGACAGGGAGCTGACCAGATCATCAGGAGATGTATCCCGTTCTGTGAGACGGAGGGGATATTACGAGACTGCCATTCCACGGTTTATGGTGGACACTATGGAGGTGAGAAGACGGCAGCTCGTATTCTGTAAGCAGGTTTTTTCTGGCCTACCTTGTTCAAGGATGCTCATCAGTTTGTTTTAAGGTGTGATCGTTGCCAAAGAGTGGGAAATTTGTCAAGGAAGGATGAGATGCCATTAAATGTGATGCTTGAAGTCGAGGTCTTTGATGTATGGGGAATCGATTTCATGGGGCCTTTTATCTCGTCTTGCAATAATCAGTACATCTTGCTGGCAGTCGATTATGTCTCAAAATGGGTCGAAGTTAAAGCTTTACCGACAAATGATGCAAAGGCAGTGCTAAATTTTCTTCATAAGCAAATTTTCACAAGGTTTGGAACACCTCGGGTAATCATAAGTGATGAAGGATCGCATTTTTGCAACCGTAAGTTCACTTCTATGATGCAGCGTTATAATGTGAATCATCGAGTAGCTACTGCCTATCATCCGCAAACAAATGGTCAAGCGGAAGTGTCTAACAGAGAGATAAAGCGCATTCTAGAGAAGGTTGTTTGTCCGTCAAGGAAGGATTGGTCTTTAAAGCTCGATGAAGCTGTTTGGGCTTACAGAACAGCATACAAAACTCCACTTGGGATGTCACCGTTTCAGTTGGTGTACGGTAAGGGATGTCATCTACTGGCGGAGCTTGAGCATAAGGCCTATTGGGCATTGAAGAAATTGAATTTGGATTTAGATGCAGCTGGTAAGAAAAGAATGCTTCAGCTTAATGAACTTGATGAATTTCGACTTCAAGCGTACGAGAATAACAAAATGTATAAGGAAAAGGTGAAGAGGTGGCACGATAGGAAGCTACATCCTAAGTTATTTGTGCCAGGGCAACAAGTTCTGTTATTCAACTCTCGGCTTCGACTTTTTCCTGGGAAGTTGAAATCAAGGTGGTCTGGACCTTTTATTGTCAAAACTGTATTTCCACATGGAGCGGTGGAAATTTTTGAGAATGATTCGGACCAAGCATTCAAGGTTAACGGTCAGCGGTTGAAGCACTACTATGGGGACATGGCAAACCGAGAGGTGGTTAGTGCCATGTTGTTGACTACGTGAGAAAGGTACGGAACGTCAAGCTAATGACGAAAAAGAAGCGCTGCGTGGGAGGCAACCCATGAATTGTTGTTACAGGAACCCTTAGAAGTTAATAACCTATCCAAAAACACAAAAAAAATCAGAAAATAGGGGCTGAAAAAAAAAATTCCAGAGACCCTCTGCGCGCCCGCGCAGCTATGCTGAGCGGCCGCGCAGCTTGCTGCGCGCCCGCGCAGAAATGCTGAGCGGCCGCGCAGGGGTCGAGTTCCAGAAAAATTTTTTACAGTTCAGAAAAAAAAAAAACAAAAACACACAAAAAACCCATCACAGCCCATAAACCCACGAATTCTTTTCCCATTACCCCATGATTTTATCCCTCAACCCCACTCCTAATCTAATTTAACCTACTCCATACCCTATATATACATACACCTATCCCACATATCTCCCACAAACTTCCTACACTTAAACCCTCGCATAAACATCAAAAATCAGTTCTTACACACTTTTATTCACAAATCAATGGCACCCAAGAGAGCACGCACTATTGACAGCAGCAGTACAGTTCCTACTGCTGATTCATCAAGGGGTACTGCTGCAAGGCCTCGGTTAACTGACAGAGCCGCGGAGGAGGAGTACACTAGGCTGTTGGGGAAGCCGATTCTGAAGGAGAGGGGGTTTTTACCATCAGGGAGGGATGGTGAGTTGTTGCCCATGATTGCAGAGAACGGGTGGATAGCTTTTTGTGAGTCACCCGAAGCAGTACCGATGAGTGTTGTTCGCGAGTTCTACGCGAACGCGAAGGCTGAAAAGAATGGGTTTTCTGTAGTTCGTGGGCTGACGGTTGATTATCATCCTGCGGTGATTCGCCGTGTGATTGGACAGCGAGAGAGGAAGCCCGAGGAGGAGAACTGGAATGAAAAGACTGCTGAGGACTTTGACTTGGATTTGATTTATTCGACTCTCTGTCGACCGGGCACAGTTTGGAACCGCATGTCCAGCCAATAATGAGTATCGTCACTTTTCGGCGATCGCCATGAACAGGTATGCCCGTGCATGGAATGCATTTATATGTGCTAATATTTTGCCTTCTTCACATGCACACGAGGTCACAGTTGAGAGAGCACAGTTGTTGTGGGGAATTCTGAATGAGGAATACTATGTGGACCTTGGTGAGTTTATCTACCAAGGAATTCTGAAGTTTTTGAGGGGAGCAAAGCATATGAACATCCCTTATGCATCCACGGTTACAAAGCTATGCCGAGCAGTAGGAGTGAACTGGTCGGCTCATGAGCAGTTGCAGTTGCCAGCAGTTCCGATAGATTCTGGCACTCTGAATGGGATGCAGGAGTGGACCGGTGGTGAGCCTGAGGAGCATGGGCTGGGTTATCGTCTTCCAGGAGGGCGTCCAGCACGAGGTGCTACTATGGCCAGGTCAGGGCGTGGTGAGGCTAGTTCTTCGAGAGCTCAGGAGGGTGCTGGGATGGGTGATGCCCAGTATAGGAGGCTTTCACGGTGGATGGATGCCATGTATGAGACGCAGAGCAGGTTTGCTCAGGAGCTCACTCTTGCGTTAGGGACTGCTTTTCGAGGCCTTGGAGCTGATATCCAGTGGCCAGTTTTTGGTGAGGACTCTGCATACCCGCCGCCTGATACTCCACCCACTGAGGGTGATGATGATGATGACTCCGAGTAGGTATACCCTGTGTTCCTTTCTACTACCTTCACTGGGGACAGTGAAGATTTTAATTTTGGGGGTGGTAGTTAAGGAATATTTTGTGTGTGTCATATAGCTGCATATTCATGATAGTTAGTTCATATAGTTGCATAATTTTTGCCATATAGTTTTTTTTTATATATATAGCTTTATTTGTTTGTCATATCATATAGCTCATGCATATACCATGATCCCTTTTGCAATGATTTATCGACTGAATTGTGATATTGATGCGAGTGTAGTGATAACATTAAAGTGATATTAAGTTGTGTAGGTTGATATGCATGCTAGAAGCACTTGTATTGTCACTAAGTCTTAGAGAATGCTTAAGGACTAGATTGTTGTTATGATCTGATTATTTTCGAGGATAATCTATTTATTATGCTTAGAATTTGATAATAGGTTCTTAGTGGTAAAGGCATGAAAAAGAAAAAAATGGAGTAAAAATGGAATTTGTTGCTAGTTGTGGCTAGGCGTCAAATGGCTAGTAGCCGGCTCGCATGTTATGCGAGTAGTCTAGGGTTGAGCAAGATGGAGCGAAACGCACTTGCTCAGAGTTATTAAAAAAAAAAAAAAAATTTGCATAATTGATCAAGAGTGGGCTCTTTGGTATTCGAGTTATTAAGTTCTTAGGGGACTTTGTGCCTAGTGACCTAAGGCTTTTAGAGTCTGGGATCCGCTAACCTAATGCTCGTTACATGGATACCATTGTATAAGTCTTTTGTGGACCTCACTCATTGCACGGTCAAATAAGCATTTGAGTTGTAAATAAAAAGCAAGATTCCGTAGTAAGCTCCAGAGTTCTTGTAGTGTTGTATATCACTTTGTGCCTAGAATTTTTATTCTTTGTATAATCGTAGGATTGTCTTGAGGATAGTCTAGTCATAGTAATTGGTCTAGTTCCAAAGCATATCTGTTAAGCATTTGCACACACCACGTTTCTGGCGGTATGTCCGTTTGCATGAGTTTATTGATCTTTAGTGTCTAACTGCATTCGTTGAGACGTGGCAATTTGGTTGGTTAATTGTAGTAAGGGGGATCGTTGCATTTTCATATAGATTGCATTCATGCATATTTTTATTTGTTTTTGAGTCTGTGACGCTTGAGGACAAGCATCGATTTAAGTTTGGGGGTGTGATAAGTGGCATTTTATACCACTTAGAACGTCTTAAAATGGCTTAAATTGGTGTCTTGAAATCAAGTATTTTGTGTATTTGATGCGTTTTTCTAGTGTTTATGCATTTCAGGGTATTAGTTGCATTTCGGAGAAGGAATCATCAAGAATAAGCCTTGGCATGTGTTCACCATTGCGAGAGGAAAAGAACGGGCAGATTACGGCGAAGAAATGGAGCAAACCTGGAAATTTTCCAGTAGGGTCCTGCGCGCCCGCGCAGCAATGCTGAGCGGCCGCGCAGCAGCCTTGCGTGCCCGCGCAGAAATGCTGAGCGGCCGCGCAGGGTCGGGGAAAAAGATATATTATTTTAGACTTCTACTTCTGTTTGGCTTCCAACTTCTATGTAATCTGAGTTTTATGGGATTATTATATAGGTAGATTTGAGACGTTTTTCATAGAGTAAAAAAAAAAGGAGATTATGTTTTAGATTGTGTTTTGCAAGAAGCGAAGGAGATAAGGAAGAAGACCGATTTAGCACACAGCAGCGAAGAGGAAGCATATATTCTTGTGATTCTTGTTTCGTTGTAACGTTGGATGCTAGTTTTCTTGCTTTGACTTATTTACTCTTGTGACGTACTCTGTTTTAATATAATCAGTTTAGTTGTTATTTTCTTGTGTTTGTTTATCATGATTTCATATGAACCCATGATGGCGATAAGTTCTATTATGGGCTAATCGTGATCATGGGGTTGCAACGGATTTATTATGAAATTCTTTAGTTAATTGTTTAATACTTTAGTATGTGATGATTGCATGATATCTAGTATTGGTTGTGCGTATTCATCTTATGTGCGTCGCGAACATATAAGATAGGGTGTTAATCTCTTGTGAAGCGACGGTGGATCTTGAGATTTAGAACTTGCCATGCTAGCATAGGTTCATGTACGTTGTGCATGATTAGTGGGTAACTCTAACAGTTTTATTTGCCCTATGTAATCAAAAAGGAATAACTTGTGCTTAAATCGTTGTGTTGTCAATTTCTGTAGACATATAGGAACTCAACATAATTGATGACTATTCAACTTCTATCTTAATTGTGGATGTTTGGTAAAATGGTATTAGTACAATGAAAGTTGGCTTTTATCAGTTTCGTGTTATTTGATTAATATCATCACTGTCACATGCTAAAGGTAATAACAATGGTTATAGAAGGAAGTAATAATGAAGTTGTGATCTCATGAGTGTTTTATTATTGATAAATTGAAGTGTTAGTTAAGTGGTTAATTAAGTAGTTAATTATAGTTAATATTTAATCAACAATTTTAAGTGTTATTATCTTAACATTGAGAAGTAGTCATACATTGGTGAGTGAGTTAAATTAGACAATAAATTAGTCTGAGTCTCTGAGGGAACGAACTAGAAAGTATTCTATATTACTTGCGAACGTGTATACTTGCGTGAATATTAGTGCGTGATTTCACCCTAACACCAATCTACGGCTTTGGTGCCAATCTACGGCTTTGAGACATTAATGGTCTTGTCTCGATCCTGTTCGTCGAATGCTTCAAGGAATAACCCTTTCCTCTAATTGCGACCACACAATTACATTCGCTTAGCTGGGCATCTCCAGAGATATACTGCCTCTATCTCGTCAAATGACTTGATCCCATTCAGAGTTTTAACACTCTTACTTTTCTAGCAGTGTCAGTACCTTTCTAGGTTTACAGCTGTAAGCTTACAGCTTACAGCTTGTTAGCAAAGGTACTACCAATTCATCCTTACAGCTTGTTATTACCACATTGAATACACTTCCAGGGATCTCCTCTCATGTGTATTGGGTTCCCACTGTTGATGAATTATGATGGGTTGTCAGTCCCATCCCCAACTTTGACTTAAAGACCACTGCAGGTTCCGGTCCCTTATTCAAAGGATCAGCTATATTATTCCGAGTTCCTATAAACTCTATAGCTATAATCATATCAGACACTAAACCCCTTATAGACTTAAGTCTAACTTGGATGTGTCTCTTAGTTTTAGCATTATGCTTTTTATTGCTAATCTTGTCAATAGTTGTTCGACTATCACAGTGAATAGCAATAGCAGGAAGCGGTCTGCTTACTACAGGTATTGCAGACTTAAGTTCGTGTAACCATTCAGCCTCCGTCTCTGTGGCATCAAATACACACAACTCAGCCTCAAAAGTAGACCGAGTCACTATAGTCTGTCTTCTTGACTTCCTGGATATTGCTCCACCAGCCAAGGTGAACACATATCCAGTCACTCCATTGGAACCAGACTTCTTAGCTATCCAACTTGCATCACTGTACCCTTCAAGCACACCAGGAAATCTCCTGTAGTGTAAACTAAGGTACATTGTGCCTTTTAGATATCTAAGTACTCTATCAAGAGCATCCCAATGAGTTTTGTTTGGACAGCTTGTAAATCTAGCCAACTTAGATACAAAATATAAAATATATATGGTCTAGTACAGTTAGTAAGATACTGCAAGCTCCCAATAATTTGAGAATACCTTAACTGAGACATGGGCACTCCTGAAGTATTCTTGATAACGGCAACTTTAGGATCATAGGGTGTACTAGTGATTCTACACTGTGAATAACCATATTTCTCAAGTATAGATTTCTCTATATAATGAGATTAAGTCAAGGTTATTCCCTCAGCCGACTGAATCAGTTTGATTCCAAGAATCACACAAGCCTGAGCCATATCCTTCATTTCAAAGTGACTTTTCAAGAAAGCTTTTGTCTCGTTAATAATCTTAATATTGGTTCCAAACAATAAGATGTCATCCACATATAGGCACAAGATGACACACTCACTACCTTTAACTTTGGTGTAGACACACTTGTCACTTTCATTAATAATATATAACTGAACGATAATATAGTTTCATCAAACTTTTTATGCCAATCCCTGTAAGCTTGTTTTAAGCCATAGATGGACTTGATCAACTTACATACTTTCCTTTCATTTCCAGATGCAACAAATCCCTCAGGTTGGTCCATATAAATCTCTTCTTCAAGTTCACCATAAAGAAAAGCGGTCTTTATATCCATATGATGGATGATAAGACCATGGACGGAAGCCAATGCTATAAGCATTCAGATTGTTACCATCCTTGCAACCGGAGAGTATGTATCAAAGTAATCAATTCCTTCTTTCTGCTTCAAACCCTTAGCTACCAGTCTAGCCTTTTACTTATCTATTGAGCCGTCAGGGTTCAACTTCCTTTTAAAGACCCATTTACACCCGATAGTAGAACACCCAGGAGGGAGATCAACCAACTCCCATGTTCCATTAGAAATAATAGAGTCAATTTCACTCTTCACAACGCCTTTCCAATGCTTAGACTTCAAAGAATCCATAGCTTGTCGAAAAGTTAAAGGTTCGTCCTCGACATTGTAAGTGATAAAATCACCTCCAAAGTCCTTAACTACCTTTGCATGCTTACTTCTCCTTGGTTCCTCTACTTCCTTGTGAATAAAGCTACTACTAAGTTCCGCCCCCATATTTGTCATCTTTTCCATATGATCAAGAATAGATGTGTGAGTAGGATCTTCCTCAGAAGTCTTTTAAGGAATTCCAGTCTTCATAGGGTATACATCCTCAAAGAATGTAGCATCTCGAAATTCAAATATCGTGTTTGCCACTATACCATCTATGTTAGATTTTAATACCAAAAATCTTATAGCTGTAGTGGTTTCACGATAGCCCAGAAAGATAAAGTCAACAGTTTTCGGACCTAGTTTCTTTCTCTCGTGTTCAGGAACAAGCACCTTAGCAAGGCACCCCCACACACGAAGATACTTAAGACTAGTCATCCTGCCTTTCCATAACTGAAAGGGTGTCTTATCCATGTGTTTCAGAGGGACTCTATTCAAAATATGGTACGCCGTATTTAGAGCCTCTCCCCACATGTATTTAGGCAACCAAAAGTTAATAAGCATACTATTAATCATATCTTTAAATGTTCTATTCTTTCGCTCAGCAACCCTATTGGACTCAGGTGTGTATGGTGGAGTAACTTCATGAACTATACCATTGTTTGCACAAAATTCATTAAAAGCATTACTCGTATACTCACCACCTTTGTCAGATCTCAATCGTTTAAGTACCTTACTAGTTTGTTTTTCTACTTCAGTTTTATATATAATGAATTTATTAAGTGTTTCCTCCTTATGTCTAAATAAATAAACATAACAATATCTACTATTATCATCTATAAAAGTAATGAAGTATCTAAATTGGTTCTTGGTCAACACAACACCAAATTCACAAATATCAATGTGTACTAAATCTAACAAGTCTGAATCCCTAACAATGTTATGAAAAGATTTCCTTATTTGTTTAGCAGACACACATACTTGACATTTAGAATTCTTTTCTATGGTATGTTTTAGAATCAACTCTAAGTTCATCATATTTTTAAAGAGCACCAAAGTTTAAGTAACCTAGTCTAGCATGCTATATATTCGAGGATTCAATACAGTTAACAGAAGGCATAATATTATTATTCAAATTCCCCAAAACGGGTTCAACATTAATAACAAATAAACCATTTGACAAGTAACCCTTTCCAAAAAATGTACCAGTATGAGTAAGAACTACTTTATTACACTTGAAAGAAATTTCAAAACCACTAGAAACTAAACAGCTTCCACTTATTATATTTCTACGCATATCGGGAACATGATGCACTCTAGTCAGAGATAGTATAAGTCCTAAAGGGAACTTTAGATCCATGTTTCCTATTCCAAGTACTTGAGCGGCACTAGCATTCCCCATGTTCACAGTTAAGCTATGACTCTGTTGATAAGATACAAATAAACTAATATCAGCACAAATATGCACATTAGCTCCAGTATCTATCAACCATTCATTTGACAGATAGGTAGAAAATATTACAAGATTGTAGGATACATACCGGTCAACGTCATTTTCAGAAGCCGTAGCCTCACCAACAACCATATTCACTACGGGCCCACTTGTGGTTCCAAGCACAGCATTCGCTTGCGCTACCATCTCGGTTTTTTTTGCTTTCTTCGTAGGGCATTCCTTACTCTGGTGCCCAACCTGCCCACAAGACCAACATGGTTTGTTTTCCTTGGGTTTCTTGGCCTTGTCCTTGTCACTCTTAGGTTTATTACTATTAACTTTCTTAGCAACAGTTGCTACGTTTACCTTCGAGGTACCGTGCTCAGTTGGCATCACATGTCCTTGTTTAGACTTGTGTTGTTCTTGGACCGAGATGTCCAGCATAAGGTTGGTCCAGGTGATCTCTCCTTTCTGTGTGTTCAGGGAGAGAGATAACTCTTCTCAAGGCTTCGAGAGCTTTTCAATCACGCTCATAACCTTGAACTTCTTAGGGAGGTCCATTCCAGACTCCTTCAAAGCATTCACTATCATCTCGAACTCATGCACTTGCTCAGTTATGGACTTGTTGTCCACCAGCTTGAATTCAAGGAACCTAGCCATAGAATACTTTTCCAGACCTTGTGAGTCAGTATTATGTGTCTGGTCTAGTTTCTTCCATAAGAGTTTTGCGGAGTAGGCATCAGAAGAATAGACATCAAACAAAGTGTTTGTTAGAGCAGCCAAAATGGCCGCCCTAGCCACCCCATCATTCTCCGCCCACTTCACAAAAGCCTTAACTGTGTCAACATTTTCTTGATCCACAACCGATTTCTCATACTCCACAACCGGCCATAAACCCTTTACAGTCAACCACAATTTCATCCTTTTCTGCCAACAAAAAAAGTCGATGCCACCATTGAACTTCTCTGGTAAATCAGTTAATTCAACAGCTTGTGGAAAACTATAAGTGGTCTAATCAATGACCCCAGCAGTTGCACCAGAACTACCAACACCTACGGGAACCTCAGTTTCGCTATCCATTATGCTAAATAATATATAACTTATTATCTCTTCAAGAATGTTGGAAATATTCACTATTACAGCAACATAGAGGCAGTTATATATCATATTTAACAAGCCAAGGCCAAGATAATAATTAACGAAACAAAACATGTAGGTAAACAACATGTATATTAGTAATTGTAAGAACAAAGAAAGGACATAAAGCGTACCAGTAACCATAGCTTTAACACAGTGATAAACAAACAGAAAATAATGGTAGCCAACAGGTATGCAACAAGAAAGTAATCAGCTGAGTCGACAGGCCTTGTTCGAAGCCCTGGCTGCTTTTGAAGAGATAATTGCCCCCACCTGCTGCGTTGGGATGCTTGCAGTGCCTCCTCCAGGATAAAACAGCTCCGGACTTGATGTTCACAGTAACAACAAATCCAACTTCGACTAGCACCTCAGTCACCGGAAAAATCAGCAACTCAGAACTTGTGTTTGGGAGAGAAAAGAGAGCAGAGAGGAGAAGAAGAGAATGTAGGTGTGATCCTTTTCATCAACAACTTAGGCCTCTCTATATATAGTAGAGGCTAAGTGTAACTGACCACCCTGACATTAATAGACTTTAATATCGAAATCAAAACTGCTCATTTAATACATAAATCAAAACTGCTGATTTTGAATTTAAATAAAATGTAACAGCTTTTGTATTTAATCCACACATTAAATCAGTTTTAATGTTTTTAATTATGAATATATATTATCAGTTACATGTCCAGATTCATTGAATCTGACTTAACCCACTTACAAAGTGACCAAGCCCAACAGAAACAATAACTCAGCCCGACTGATAAATTAATTCTAATTAAAAAATTAAATCACAAATAAATAAAATCCTCACTTTATTTATTTTCAATGTGGGACAAATGACACATTCTCCATTTCAAGCTTTTACAATCTACTAGTTTCAACTCTATTTCCCTATGAATTTCACTAAGAAAATACTTAGATCCATATATAAAAGTTTAAGTTCACATATCATGGAACAACTTCCAATCATTAGATTTTAGAATTATCATTAAGAACATAATAAAAATTATGATCTAAAATCCATTTTTTTCTAACAGAAGGTGATCACTATTCTAGTTTTTTTCACTTTATTTATCATGTTCCTAATTTTTGATCGATGTTTTATAAGCGTGACTTCAGTTCCATTATACAAGAGATTTAGACCTCGTCCTGATGGCTATCAACTACAGAAAGAAGCTGCGGGACATCAAAACTACAAAAGTTGTTCCCAAAACTGTGTTTAGTTGATTCACTCGTGTGTATACTATTTCGTGTACTTAGGTTTTATTTCGTGTTTACACGAAAAGTTCGTTTCGTGTTTCATTTTCGAATATTGGAACATGAATTTTTTTTGTTTCGTTCATGGTTTAACCTGTTCAGACACGAAATACGAAAGTACATGAAACGAAAGTACACGACATGACACGAATTGACAACTCTATCGGTGTTGGTTGATGGTTGCATCTAGATGCAAAACTGTATTTTTATAAAAACAAATTTGGAAGATAGTCATATTTTGTTAAAATAATTTAAAAATTCATATTTCATAAAAAATCTGGATGAAATAGCTTTAATACTTATGTGCGAATTGAAGTTCTGTTTTATAAATTTGTAAATCTATAATGTGTACGAATACCATAGTCTAAGTATATGTGTGTATATATATATTTAAATATAACTTTATTAAAATTAACTTTATTAAAGTATCTTTGATACTGACTTTCTATTTATTTTTGTATTCCATGTAAGTATCACATTTTATATAAAAAAAAGACTAAATTGCACTTTACATCCCATAACTTTGGTCGAATCTCACTTTGGTATCAGAACTTTAGGACATAACAGCTTGCACCCTAGACTTAGGAAATGCTGACATTTAACATCCCTTTGGCAGATTAAACGTTAACTCACACGTTAACGTTATCTGACATGGGGATATTACCGAAATTATCATTTTCAACTGATATAATTGTAAAATGGGTGTATATATACCCCAAAACTGATATGTTTATTTACTCTTGCATATTCAGCCACATTTTCCATTTCTATAGGTAAAAAAATGTCAATTAAACGTAGTTGTAATCAATGAACGGTAGAGAGGACAGCTTGGACTGATGCAAATTCGGGTCATCATTTTATTGGGTGTGCTGCATATACCTGCAACTTTTTCCGGTGGGTGGATGCTCCCTCATGTGGACGTGCAAGAGCTATCATCCCCAATCTAATTCGACGAATCATGGCGCTTGAAGGTGAACAAAGGTATATAGAGGCTTATACTGTTCAGTTACAAAATGAATTGTAGAAGAGAAGGAGAAGCAACTTGGTTTAGATGTTGCTAATATTGTCATGGGCAATTCTGTTAATGTTGAATTTACCCGGAGGTGGGGATAATCAAGACAGATTTGGGGACAAGCAAAGACATGAAGATGTTATTTAATATGTAATGTTAATGGATGGAGTAATATGTAATGTTAGTAGTTGGCAAGCACATTGAATGTATTACTTGAATTTGGCTACTGATTAATGCATTACTTTAATGTATTTCTTATTATTTGATGTTAGTTGGTTGCAAAAATAGAATATCATAAATGACAAACAAAAGTTATGCATTCGATCACAAATCATGTTTTACATAAGTTAACATCAGATGGTTACAATCAAGCTCCAAAGATAGTTCATAGGGACTTGCGTATAACACCAACATGTGATTTCTAGCAATCACATTATTGAACCAAAAACAGAAGTTCAGTTCTGTAAAATAAGTCACAAAATAAAGATAACATCCACACTCAGACTATTTTGGCTGCTTTTCTATGGTCTTTTGTTTTTTCATCTTTGCAGCTTGAAATTTTGTGGAAGAGGTGTATTGCTTCTTTGTGTCTTGTTTCACTGTCTGAGCTCCAAGTGAAGAACTAACCTTTCCTGGGGGTATAAATGGCTTAATTATGACACCATGTGTTCCCGTGGCCAGAAAGGGTTTTGTTGAGTGCCTTTTGACAATAACATCTTTCTTTCCAACTTTCTTAGATGCCAACTCGGTATCCTTAGCAATTCTTCTTTCCAAATTATGTTGTATGTCCCAAACTGCTTGTTCTTCATGTTAATCTCTAACTCTTTCAGCTGCTGTAACCTTTTTTTCTGTTTAGTAAGTGATAACACAAGTAAATAACTTACCTTTAATCTAATCTCATTTTTAATTGACATGAAATAAACTTGCAAGTACCTTTTTAGGGCATCCTCTCATATTGTGACCCAACTTCTGGCAATGAGATCATGTAACATGTTTCTTAGTAGCAACATTGATTGTGTCCAACTCTTCTTGTAAATCCAAAACCAAATCTATACCACCCTCTTTCTCATCCTTTTTCTTCATATCAACTTTCTGCATATGAAAAAAATAAGAAAATGTCATTATAAAAGCCTAATATTTGCAATTACCATATATATATACATCATTCATTATATCTTTGATTTGAAGCTTCTTTGGTTGTGCCCCCATTCATTACAGTGTGAACATCTCAATGAAGTTCCACTCCTCTTTAGCATATATGGATTATAGTGCCTTGTCCCAATAATATCAGTCCTTATATCTCTTTTTTTTGCCTTCCAGTGGCTACTTTAATGACTTAAGGGTAAATGTGGGAGTTTAGTAGTATCTTCCCATAATTCCTCTCCATTAACTGGGTCTAACACATGATTATAGACTTGCAAGTACCTTCTTTTGGAATAACATTCATGCATGTAATCCATATGAGACTGTTTTTGAAAAAAGATACATGCACATACATGGAAACATGGAATACCTGTCAACTGCCACTTTCTACATGCAAAATATTTTTGACTCAAGTACACAACAATTCGGTGGCCTTCATCTATCATTGTGACATGGTATCTATCTCCACCATTCCAAACTAGTTTAGCATTTGCAGCCATCTACATGGCTCTAGTATTATAGATGTATGTATTAGCATGTAATATATAATTGACAGGAAAATAACATTAAAAATGGGGTGTAGAATTTATTAGAGAACATACTTGTGCAATTTTTTCATTGGTTTGGTATAGAAGACATTAGTACTAGCTTCCATTTTTGTTTTCCTTCTTTGAATTCTTTCCATGCAACTGAGGTGAATTGACTTGAATAGGGTAATAATACCCATTTCTCTAAAATTGTTGATTGCATGGTTGAATACCTCACAAATATTATTTACAAACATATCTGACTTGCAAAGTTCTCTAAAGCCCGTCCTAGTCCATTGAGACCTAGGGTTTTAACTTAACCAATTGTATGCTTTATTTTGATATCTATTGTAAAACAGATTATTAGAGCATGTTCAACGTAATACAGGTAAACAAGAAGTTCTATGTTAATAGAAATACTTGTTATAGAATATCCTTATGCTTCTTAAAAGTGAACTCAGTTGTTGACCTAACAGCAAACCATAATGCTTTTCTTATTCCAATCCCTCTATTTCCTTGCCATAAATTTCTGTAAAGGTGCATCACACATAACTTATGTTCTGATGATGACACTTATTTCTCAAGAGCATTAACTAAGCCCTACAATATAAAGACATTTGAGGCACAAGTTAGAAGCAATAAAGACTACTATATAAAGGCACATTATTAACCTACTACATAAAGACAATAAAGACTTACTTTTTTTCTATCATATATGAAAGTGAAAGATCCTGATTTTTCAATTCTCAAGTCATTTTTAAGTAATGACAGAAACCAATCCCAGCTGTCATTATTTTCAGCCTCCACCTGTGTCCATGCCACATGATAAATTCCATCATTAGGGTCAGTGGCAACTGCAGTTAACAAAATCCATCCAAAAGGCCATCTAAGATGACACCCATATAACCCTATTAATGGCCTACGCCATTCTCCAAATCCTTCTTTCAGTGGTCTTAGGCACACATAAAACCTTTTAAACCTTCTCCTATATGTTCCCGGCTCTGGGGGGTCAGTCATAAGTTTGATAATACTAAAAGGCATTGATCTCTTCAGCTCATTGGCATACAGATACAATTTATCAAACTCTTCATCATGCTTATAAAGTATATTCTCATTTACCTTCTTTATGGCTCTGTAGATCATTGACTGATTAATGTTGCACTTGAGATCATTCACTACCCTTGAATGAAAAGTCTTCTCTGGCCAGGTGGGATTCATACGAATTTTATTCTCATACGCCTCAATAATCCATGTCCTTGTTTCTGGATTCATGTGGGATTGCGGGTGTGGTGGTTATACAATGTTTTTATTTGCAAACTGGTACTTCTTTGTTGTTAAATACCATAGCACTTCCAACTGCATCCATCGTCACAAATCCACTTTATCTTCTTTTTTTTTCAATCTTATGCCCCTTTGATGAACAATGGCATGTTGTCAAACAACTTTTCTGAAAATTGAACCATTGGAAAATAACATACCAAGAGAAAATTGAGGATCTTTCATGTCTGTTACCTCATTAAATTCAGGATATTGCATCTCCTCTTCATCAAATGAACTCCATGCCATTCTTTCATATGCACTATCAAATCCATCAGAACTACTGTCACCATCTTCTACATTGTTTGGGAAATGTACCTTTTTGGCTTCTTCAACATCTTGTCTCTCAAATTCTTCTTCCATTTTCTTCTTTTCTTTTTCTTGCAAATCCTTATGCATATCAGGCACTTGATTATCATCATATAAGTCATCAGGGCCAGGCTGCTCCCCTTCATTTAATTCTTCATTATAATCATCATCTTCACCCTCTCTTTCATCATCCGCATAATCATCCGGCACCTCTCTATCATTTTCTACTAATATATCAGTTTGAGAGGGATGAGGAGCTTCATTGTCATCACTGTCCAAGATAACATGAGTATCTTCAGTGTTTTTGAACAAACCCCGCAAATACAAAATATTAACCACAAAGCATAGACAATTAAGAACAAAATGAAATTAAGCTCAATTTTTTCTTACTCTTACATAGAATATCTCGCTCTTCTCCTGGTTCTGTAGGGAGAGTTGGGAGGTGGAATTCTTCTAACTCTTCTAGGTGGTACAATCACCTCATTCTCATTTAAGTCTAAATTAGAGTTACCTCCATGAAACCTAGCTTCGTCCACCTCATCCTCCTTTTCTCCCTCACTATCATTACCAAGAACTGTCATATCCTCAATTTCTTTCCTTATGTCATCAATCCTAACTTCTTTCTCATTGAATAACATTTGAGTGAAGGAGAAATCATTGTAGTCAATATCACCGCCATAACTACCAGGACAATAATAAATAACTTGCAATCTACTATATGCAACAAGCTTTAACATCATATCAACATCACCGTCTACTCTAATTGGAAGTAAAGCATCAGGCAATGCGTATTCAGGAATATGCATATAACTCCTTAATTCTGATAACATTGCTTCCACCTCAAACATACTAAACTCCCCCTGACTACACATATCAAAATAACTCACCACACCTCCTACATACTCTACATTACTTTCATTTAGGGAACTTCCATGATAGATTTTAATACTGAAATATGAAAAATCGTCTGTATAATCAATAAATTTGAGGCAACAATCAATATACTTGCTAAAATACCAATAAACAATTGTACAAGGTCATAATCAGAGGACCACGACCATATTCTATTAGTATTTTACATATACATGTATCAAAATCACATAAACAAAGAAACTAAGTAACATGCATGCAACAATAACCTTAAACATAAAACACATGTATCAAACTCATGATCGACGGTAGTATCAAACACATAAAACACATATATCAAACATATACTAACAGATATGTATAGTATAGAACCTGGATATGACGGTATTTTGTCCCTTTCACCGACGGTAACAACATCCCTTAAACGACCCCTCATCCTTGATCACATATTTTAGTGTTTAATCAAGAACTTAAAAGCAACAATTAAGATTTTATTATTTTTAGGGTATGTAAAATTGGGGGCGACGATACAACAACGCTATATCTGGGGTTTTAATGCCTTTTTGAGGTATATAGGTAAATTACCTCTACCGCCCCTGTCAGAAAACGTTAACGTCCAAGTTAATGTTTAATCTGCCAAAAAGATGTTAAAAGTCAGCGTTTTCTAAGTCTCGGGTGCAAAATGTTATGTCCCGAAGTTCTGATACCAAAGTGAGATTCAGCCAAAGTTATGGGATATAAAGTGCAAATTAGTCTTAAAAAAATTAATATTTAATATTATTACTTTCTAATTATCCATTATATATTTGTATAATAAATGATTTAGAACATATAACAATACTAGATAATTTTAAGTATATAACACATAATTTCTAAAAATGTCTTTAGAAACATTTTTATCATGTTTTCATATCTTTACATATAATTCTCCCTCAAATCCTAAATAGTTGTCATGTTTTGATTTTTAGTGGTTAAATTGAACAAAATTTGACTGAAATTTATAACATTTTTTTTGACAAATTTAGAAAACTTTCATTAACTTGAATATAATACAGTCGGGACAAACCCCCAACTGTCGATACAACCAGGTGGTAAAACAAATATCATACTAAAAATAATTAGATGATTTGTTTCCTGATCGTTTAACACATAGAATTTATAAATTTTTGAAATTAAAAACGAAATCAAAGACATCCCAAGCGATCCAATTTGTACCAACATCTCTGAAAATAGCAACATCGCAATTGATCATATCACATAAAACCATTGTTAGCCCAATGTTCAGAAACACCAATCATATAAACTGAGATTGGAGAAGCGACACCACAGTTATCTACTTGCCGGACACCAGCTATAGACATGCCGAAAACACCCCAGCTATCTACATGCCGGATAACAGTTATAGTCATGCCGAAAGTGTAAACCCGTGAAAGATGAACAATCTTTGGTTGTGAAAGGCGAGCTCTTGCAATAATCAACACCACTCCAGATTCGACGCAGACTTTGCAGATCACCAAGAATATCAATAAACTCGTTCTCAACCGATTCAACACGAAATAAATCCAACCATAATTAAACAAAAACATAACAAAACACTCCAAAAGGAGAGATAAAACACACACTCCAAAAGATATCCACCTAATTCCAAAAGATGTATTTAAATCATATAATATCATACTTTATTTTATATTTTACCCGGAGCATCTTTTTAAATATCATATCTCAAAAATGTATTTCATTCGGATTTCATGCTAAACTCATTCCTATAAATGTCTTTTGAATCATTTATTAGTATAAATTATTATACTTTGATATCTGCTTCGTATCTTTTGGATGTTATATATTTTCCAAAGAAATTCTATATATTTCATTTCACTTTTTGTTGTTTTGAGAATCATATCAATCTCTCTCTCTCTCCCTCCTCTCTCTCGTGTTCAATGCTATGTGCTTTCAGAACCTCGTTCAAAGTATTTTAGATATGCACCTCTCTCTCTCTCTCTCACTCTCTCTCTCTTGTTCAATGCTCTGTACTTTTAAAACCTTGTTCAAAGTATTCTAGATATGCACCATGCTCTCATTCTCTTCTAAAGGGTTTCTACCAAGTGTACAGAGGAGAGGTTATAATCCTCTATTTTTCCGTTACTTATTTTTTTCATATCACTAATTGGTTTACAGTTAAATTTTTATAAATTTAACAGCCGTTTACAGATATGACATAGTAAATTTTTATAGGCATCCACTCTTAGATGTTAATGAAAAATATGCATGCAGGTTATCAATTATGTCGACAAGCTCAAACATGTCCATGATTGAAATGGAGTCTCCAAATAGGAAGGTAACATTCATTAATAAGATGTTTTTTTATTCTTCAATACAATTATGTTTTTTATATGCCATGTACTGGAATGACTGAATGAGGTTTTTCTTAATTCCTGTTGTTAGTTTGTGCTTCCTGCAACTCATTTTGCTTTACAGGGATTAATTGTAAAAGTTATTACATGGGATATTTTCTATTTTGGTATTATATATCAGATACGTGCAGGGGCGGATTTAGGAATTTTTGTTTACATGTGAAAATATCTTTACATTTTAGAATTTTTAGGGGCACTTACATTTTTGAAAGGTTTAAAGGTGAAAACACTTAAAATTTCATTTTAGGGGGACACGTGTCCTCAGTGGTGTCCCTTACTCAATCCTACCCAGTGTCCCTTACTCGATCCTCCCCTGGATACCATGGAGTGAATATTGTATCGGTAGGTAATCTGTTTATCATTTTTTTATATTGAAGCTATGGGGTCTGTGAAAATCTTAATCTTTACAAAGTTGACAAATGGAGTTAAGCTTCATTTTAGCTTGCAGTCCAATCAGAATTATGACTGATAATCAAACAAATCAACTTTAATTTAGTAAAGCCAGCATACTGAGGTTTATGTTATAGGATTTGTGACAGCAGTACCTTAGTAAAATTATTTTATAAAGCATATCATAAATTTTGAATTAATATCCAACATTTTCTTTGAACACAAGTGTGAGTTCTATATTGATGAACTTCTCAAAAAGGATAAACACACTATCTGGATGTTACTTCATGCTGCAAACTGTTTACAACTTCAAGGGCTATTTGAAATGATCCTTGGTACTTTTGTTCGAAACACTCAGGAACGTGTCCTCGGGATAGAGCAAGATTTATCTAAATCTTTCAAGCAATGTGTAAAGATTTTTTTTGCAGCCGCCATGTTCATTGCCTGTTCACTGGTGACATGTTCCTCACCTTTTTTTTAATGTAAACTTTGTCAATCGATTCAGGGAGAAGAGCTCTGCGTCAGGAGAATCCAAATGTCAATTCCGTACTAGGCTTTCACATAAACTGTTGGCAAAATATAAGGAAAAGCTCAATGAGGTAGTGAACTTAAAGGTAAGCTTCATATCATCTTCAATACGATTACCATCACTAGTACGATTATCACCTTGAATATATCTTCTGCCTCGGCTTTCTATCTAGAAAGAACATCAACTAAAAACAATGTAAGTATGATATGAAAAATTTCTTAGAAGATATATTCAAGTTGTTAATAATACCAATGATGTTAATCATGTTGAAGATGATAAGAAGCTTACCTTTAAGTTCACTACCTCGTTGAACTTTTTCTTCTTTTTTGCCAACAGTTCATGTGAAAGCCTAGTATGTAAATTGACATTTGGATTCTTTTGACGCTCTAGCTCTTCTCCCCGCATTAATTGACAAAGTTTACATTAAAATAAGTTGGTGAACATGGTGGCTGCTAGAAAAAAAAACCTTTAAACAATGCTCGAAAGATTTAGATAAATCTTGCTCTACTTTCGGGACACTTTTCTGAGTGTTTGGAACAAGAGTGTTGCGGATCATTTCAAATATCCCTTGAAGTTGTAAACAGTTTGTAGCACGAAACATCATCCAAAGAGTGTGTTTATCCTTCTTGAGAAGTTCATCAATATAAAACTGGCACTCTTGTCCAAAGAAAAAAAGATATTAATTCAAAATTTATGATATCCATTGTAAAATGCACAAGCTCATTTAGCAAAAAAAAAAAAAATGCACAAGCTCAATTAGCAAAAAAAAAAAATGCACAAGCTCATATCTACATAATTGTTTTTGTAAGAGTTTAATTATTATTTTTTTAAATACAACATGCGCTGAAAAGCATATTAGCTGAGAAGTAGTCGGGTATTTTCTTCGCTTCACCTTCATGTGCCAATTAAGTATAGCTGTCGAGAACGAATGAAGTCGTCGTCATTGTAGAAAAACAATTCATTGTGCTCAAGCCCATATGTAAAGTTAAATTATTCACTTTAATGAATATTTTTTTAAGTGCAATTCTGATATGTAAGCTTTTCAGCCTATAATACATTGCTTAAATCTCTTAAATATATCTTCTTGTTTGTTGTTTATCCGATGCTATGAGCATCTAGCTAGAGTGCTCTTTTCTTTGTGCATTTATTAGTGTTACATATCAAATGTACATAACCTAATGGTTTTAGACTCCCATTATCCAACTTAAAGGCCCTTTTGGCACTGTTTTCCTTTTCTTTTTGGTTTTTATTTTTCTCATCTTACTTCTACATTAAATTTACATGAGCAATCGATACACAGTAGGGTAGTTAACTTTTAAATAGTCGATCAGTTGCTATTCTAATATTGTACATTGGAGTATGTGCTGATTACCTCTAAAGAGCATCATATTTAAGGGTATCTTTCTTCGGGCCTCTGCAAGACTAGTTGCCTGAGGATCTTCCAGAGGTTTTCTTCTTGCTTCTACTTCTATTTGAAAGAAAGTCACTGAGAAAAATGACGAGGTCAGCCACAACCCACATGATATCCATTGTGATATTGTTGGTTATTTATTGCACCTCTTCCCAATAGCATACTGTTTAGTTTGTTCTTGTATGGTTTTGGGCTGAATTTTAACTTCCTAAGAAGGTGGACATTGGCATTTTCTAGGATATAAATGCAAAGGATTCTGCAAATTCTAGTGGTTCCAGCTCTAAAACAGTATACCTATTGGCACACAAGATCAAAGGTTCAATGTCAATGAAAACATTTTAATGATATCTTGGATCCTGCGAAGGAAGCAGAGACTACTAGGTCAGCCTGTTAATCTTTTAGTTCTTCTAAATATGGGTATTAAATTAGTTATTTGTGAAATAACCTTGCATGTCGCTTTAGTTTTATCTTACCGGACTCACTGCAGTATCATTAATATGGTTTTAAAATTTAAATCGATTATTTTTTTAGCAGGGCATTAAGAACCAATTCTTGAACAAGCCTCATTAAACCTTTCAAGAGGTTATGCTGTGTGCATTGCATGTGTATACAGTTTAGAACTGAACTATTCAAGTTGGAACTGATTTTTTCAAGAAACTCTGACTTAAACTTTTTCATACATGTCAGGACTTTCAAATTACCGAAGAAAAATGTTACAGAAGGATTGTGACCTCAAATTTACCTTCCACTCACACCTTACAGTACTAGAAATAGTGCATACGACATCATATCTTTTAGATGTTATATATATTAAAAAGAAATTCTATATATTTCATTTCACTTTAGTTGTTTTGAGAATCATATCTCTCTCTCTCTCTCTCTCTCTCTCTCTCTCTCTCCTTGTGTTCAATGCTATGTGCTTCCAAAACCTTGTTCAAAGTATTCTAGATATGCACCGTGCTCTCATTCTCGTCTAAAGGCTTTCTGCAAGTGTACACAGGAGGTTATAATCCTCTATTTTTCAATTATGTATTTTTTCATATTACTAATTGATTTCCAGTTAAATTTTTATAAATTTAACAGCCGTTTACAGATATCACATAGTAAATTTTTATAGGCATCCCCTCTTAGATGTTAATGAAAAATATGCATGCAGGTTATCAATTATGTCGACAAGCTCAAACATGTCCATGATTGAAATGGAGTCTCCAAATAGCAAGGTAACATTCATTAATAAGATGTTTTTTTTATTCTTCAATATAATTATGTTTTTTATATGCCATGTACTGAATGACTGAATGAGGTTTTTCTTAATTCCTGTTGTTAGTATGTTCTTCCTGCAACTCATTTTGCTTTAAAGGGATTAATTGTAAAAATTATTACGTGGGATATTTTCTATTTTGGTATTATATGTTAGATACGTGCACGGGAGGATCTAGGAATTTTTGTTTAGGGGGACAATGAACAAATTTTGTGAAAATACCTTTATATTTTAGAATTTTTAGGGGCACTTATATTTTTGAAAGGTTTAGAGGTGAAAACACTTAAAATTTCATTTTTGGGGGACACGTGTCCTCAGTGTCCCTTACTCAGTGTCCCTTACTCGATCCTCCCTTGGATACCATGGAGTGAATATTGTATCATATCAGTAGGTAATCCGTTTATCTTTTTTTCTATATAGAATCTATGGGGTCTGTGAAAATCTTAATCTTTACAAAGTTGACAAATGGAGTCTATTCTAAGCTTCATTTTAGCATGCAGTCTAATCAGAACCATGACTGATAATCAAACAGATCAACTTTAATTTAGTAAAGCCAGCATACTGAGGTTTATGTTATAGGATTTGTGACACCAGTACCTTAGTAAAATTATTTTACAAAGCATATGATAAATTTTGAATTAATATCCAACTTTTTCTTTGAACACAAGTATCAGTTCTATATTGATGAACTTTTCAAAAAAGATAAACATACTCTCTGGATGTTACTTCATGCTGCAAACTGTTTACAACTTCAAGGGCTATTTGAAATGATCTTGATACTCTTGTTCGAAAAACACTCTTAAAAGTGTCCCCTAAGTAGAGCAAGATTTATCTTTCAAGCATCGTGCGAAGATTTTTTTTGCAGCCACCATGTTCACTGCCTGTTCACTGGTGACATGTTCCTTACCTTTTTATTAATGTAAACTTTGTCAATTGAGGCAGGGAGAAGAGCTAGGCTTTAGGAGAATACAAATGTCAATTCCATATTGGGCTTTCACATAAACTGTTCGCAAAACATAAGGAAAAGCTCAAGGAGGTAGTGAACTTAAAGGTAAGCTTCATATCATCTTCAATACGATTATCATCACTAGTACGATTAACAACTTGAATATATCTTCTGCCTCCGCTTTCTTTCTAGAAAGAACATCAACTAAAAACAACGCAAGTATGATATGAAAAAATTCTTAGAAGATATATTCAAGTTGTTACCAATGATGTTAATCATGTTGAAGATGATAGGAAGCCTACCTTTAAGTTCACTACCTCGTTGAACTTTTTCTTCTTTTATGCCAACTGTTCATGTGAAAGCCTAGTACGTAAATTGACATTTGGATTCTTTTGACGCTCTAGCTCTGTTCCCCGAACTAATTGACAAAGTTTACATTAAAATAAGTTGGTGAAAATGGTGGCTGCTAGAAAAAACCTTTAAACAATGCTCGAAAGATTTAGATAAATCTTGCTCTACTTCCGGGACACTTTTCTGAGTGTTTGGAACAAGAGTGTTGCGGATCATTTTAAATATCCCTTGAAGTTGTAAATAGTTTGTAGCACGAAGCAACATCCAAAGAGTGTGTTTATCCTTCTTGAGAAATTCATCAATATAGAATTGACACTCTTGTCCAAAGAAAAAAAGATATTAATTCAAAATTTATGATATCCTTTGTAAAATGCACACGCTCATATTTACATAATTGTTTTTGTAAGAGTTTTATATGTTTTGAATACAACATGCGCTGAAAACCATATTAGCTGAGAAGTAGTAGTATATTTTTTTGGCTTCACCTTCATGTGCCAATTAAGTATAGCTGTCTAGAACGAATGAAGTTCATCATCATTGTAGAAAAACAATTTATTGTGCTCAAGCCCATATGAAAGTTAAATTATTCACTTTAATGAATAGTTTTTTAAAGTGCAATTCTGATTTGTAAGCTTTTCAGCTTATAATACATTGCTTAAATCTCTTAAATATATTTTGTTATTTGTTGTTTATCCGATTCTATGAGCATCTAGCTAGAGTGCTCTTTTCTTTGTCCATTTATTACTGTTATATATCAAATGTACATAACCTAATGGTTTTAGACTCCCTTTTTCCAACTTAAAGACCCTTTTGGCACTGTTTTCCCTTTCTGTTGGTTTTTATTATTCTCATTTTACTTCTACATCGAATTTACATGAGCAAATGATACACATTAGGGTAGTTAAGTTTTAAATAATCGATCAGTTGCTATTCTAATATTGTACATTGGAGTTTGTGCTGATTACCTCTAAAGTGCATCATATTTAAGGGGATCTTTCTTTGGGCCTCGGCAAGACTAGTTGACTGAGGATCTTCCAGAGATTTTCTTCTGGCAACTAGCAGTAGCATTCTTAGTACAATGCCCAGCAGTGAAATAAATCATGTTTTCTTTCTTTTGTAATCTGATGTTGATTAAGCAACTGGGCAGGCCGAAAAGTTGAAATCACGGGGGTGCTCTACTTATGAAATACGAATGAGGCCATATATTCAAAAAGTTTTACTCTAACAGGAGGGAGTCATTAGTGAAGAATGCAGAGCATATAGAGGTGAACTTTGAATGTTTCATATGATAAAGATGAACTGAGGATTTATTCGAAATTCCACTGTTTTTTAAGAAATTTGGCTGTTGATAGGATTTCATGACTGGAGTAAAGCCTGGGAAAGATTAAGATACTCGTGAAGTTGTTGATCTCGTATCATTTACTAATGGAGATGGAGGTACCTTCCTTTCTTCACCCCTTCATTTCTAGTATGAATACCTTTTCTACTAAGATTAAATAACGATATATTTAAGCTCCTTGTATGCTACCTAGGTGCACACATCACAATATACAAGCATTATTTTGTTTAGTAGAAAGTGATGAAAAATATTCATGATGTAATAAATTTATGGTATCTTCTTGCGATGCTTCTGGTACTCTTTTAAGTCTGGATGGTTGTTTGAAATATGTTGCTTATAAACTGCTTCATAGCCCATGGTTGCAAATTGTAGTTTGAAAGATGCTAGTTGTTTTTGCTTTTGCTTATCATTTTGCAAACTTCAAAATTTATTAGCTCCATAACTTGGGCAGATACCTAGGGGGTCAAAACTACGAAGAAAAAAAATACATAAAAAGCAGGAGCAAAAGAAAAACTCTTTCAGCAGTGCCGTTGCTTCTACTTATAAAGCCTCTACTTGAAAGAAAGTCACTGAGAAAAATGACGAGGTCAGCCACAGGCCACATAATATCCATTGTGATTTGTTGCTTATTTATTGCACCTCTTCTTAATAGCATACTGTTTAGGTTGTTATTGTATGGTTTTGGGCTGAATTTTAACTGCCTAAGAAGATGGACATTGACATTTTCTAGGATGTAAATGCAAAGGATTCTGAAAATTCTAGTGGTTCCAGCTCTAAAACAATATACCTATTGGGTACACAAGATCAAAGCTTCAATGTCAATGAAAACATATTTAATGATATTTTGGATCCTGCGAAGGAAGCAGAGACTACTAGGTTAGCCTGTTAATCTTTTACTTCTTCTAAACATGAGTATTAAATTAGTTATATGTGATATAACCATGCATGTTGCTTTAGTTTTATCTGACTGCACTCACTGCAGTATTATTAATATGGTTTTAAAATTTATATCGATTATATTTTTAGCAGGGCTTTTTTCTGGATTAAGATTAAGAACCAATTCTTGAACAAGCCTCATTAAACCTTTTAAGAGGTTATGCTGTGTGCATTGCATATGTGTGTACAGTTTAGAACTGAACTATTCAAGTTGGAACTGATTTTTTTAGAGAAACTCTGACTTGAACTTGTTCATACATGTCAGGACTTGCAAATAACCGAAGAACAATGTTACAGAAAAATTGTGACCTCAAATTTATCTTCCACCCACACAAAGCAATACTAGAAATAGTGCATACGACATCGGTACTCAGATACGGCACATAATGCCCCCACTTGTTAAAAGATTTTTTAACATCGGTTTCTAATTAAACGATGTTGAAAAGGAATGTTGACATTGATTTCTTATACTAGTCGTTGTCTATGTTCGAAAAAACTGCCAAATACATGTTTTTAACTTCGCCATCGGTCATTTTTACAAACGGTTGTCTATGACCAATTTTAAAAAAGAAATTGACTTGTCATTTTTCCTAATGTACTATATGTAACAAATTTCCGATTTCTTTGTAAACATTGTTAAATGATAACTTCAAATCTCATTCCGAATTTTTGGAATAAGATATACAATGTAACAATATTTTTACTTTTCATTTAATGTTATTTAAAATTTATAATTACTAATAATACTTGTTGTGCACCGATAACCGAATCAACATAACTCTCTCATGCTAGTTATAATACAGGTTTATTTAGATAGTTATGATTATAGAGATTATAAGTATTATAGAACAACGAATAAATATTTATTAATTATTGTATTTTATAGGAGATTTGTCGTTGCAAAAATTTATCGAGGCTATTTTGACATATGACGACATCAAGACGATAGTTGTGAGTAAAACATATCTATACTCAATTCAAATTGCAATAACTTTTTCTCTATATAAATTTTACAAATTTGTGCAAAGGGGAGGGGGAGTGAGAGCATCTCCAATGGTATTAGGAAAAATGATTGGCTAAATAATGATTATGTAAAATTTGCCGAACGTGTAAGGTGTTGCGCTCCAATAAGACCGGCTATAATATTAAATTTATGTTTACATATTTGTTACATCTCTTGACAGATTCAAAAAATTTAACCAATATGAAATGGTTTGTTATAATTTTAGCTAAGGGTTTACATATTATTTATAATAGTGAGGGTTTCTCCTGTTGAAGATGCTCCGAGGACTTTAACCTGTTTGCCTCTATCCCGAACTGCAACAACTTCGATTGTGGTTTCTAAGATAGTCATTACATGGGCATGAACAAAATAATGCAAACAAGAAGCCGATTTAACATGTTACCGGGTAGTGATCAGAATATTTGAAAGAACAAACAATTGTTGGGATCGACTTTTACCAATCTACAAGTTAGTTCCTCTCTACATGGATGCTAAGAGGTCTCGCATTTCTGATACAGATGGTATGTGTTCACTGGGGTATATCTTTGCAACAAGCTGAGCAAAGCTATCATACTTGTCCAGAAAGTCACTCTGTCGAAATTGAAACTTTGGTCAGCTAATATTAAACAAATTGTATCCATCACTGCAGTTTTGGAAAGTGATGTATAAAAGGATCGGTATCTAATATCTATTTGAACTGAGCTTTGTACCAGTCAACTCAAAGGTTCTCCAAGAAATATAGCAGTATACATGAGTTGTACTTTTAAATTAAATTTCCTACTACTATTCAGTTCCAGACAACCATCAGAAAAATTAGCAAATAGTAATAACATATAATTTACTACTGGATCGAATAATGAGCAGCTACTAGCTAGCTAACTATTTTTGTAAAGCATTAGATAGCTAACTATTAATGACATGTAGCTAAGTTCTCTTATTGACCTCTTTTGCCTAACAATTGTCTAGTCCAGGTATCTCCTAAAATTCCTACAAGTAAATAGCCTTCAAATTTATATCACATTCACACTAATATGTATGCATGCACTTTCTATACTTACATGAGTGTGTCTTTTTTGAGTGATGTAATTGGTGAAAGAGAAGATCAGCAATTTAGCACTACAACTTTCAGATCAATTGAGCTTATAACTAGATATCATGCTCAAGTGAACTGCATGTGAATATACAATCATTGTACCTTGCACTTGTCCCATAAAGAAGGAAGCAATTCATCTGAGGTTAAGTTCTTCTGTAACTTCTTATACATTGCCGTGATGGACTTGTCAACCTGTGGGAGCATATCATTTAGCAATGCATCTATAAGACTAGTGGCTGGAGCTTGAGACATGTATTGGCGGCAGCAAACATTTTACAGTCATCTCCAAATTCTTAAAGTACTTGTGCAAAATTTGAAGTCAAAGTTTACTAAATTACTTACCCCAGATAAACTGGACTTTACCACCTTCCGCAGATCTCCTTTTGACAATCCAAGTTGGAAAGGGATCTGAAATTCATTAACTTAAAACTCAGAAAGCTAACACATAGCCCATATAAAAAGTTTCAGAAGAATATAACAGAGCAACCTTATGGTTTAGACCTGAAGAATGAAAACATTACATTAACTGTAGGCACCTTACAGAATTTGCCATGTTTCCTGGTAACAATTGCAGTCAAGATAACTGGTCTCTTGTAAGTGTTCAAAAGACAAATGTTTCACATGCATTTCATTGGGAGGCAGTGACGGATCTAGGGGGGAGGGTCCCTTCGTTGGTGACCAGATTTAGTTTAGATGTTTATGGACTGTTGATAAAATGGAAGTGCATGTCTTTTCTATGCAGGTAGACTAGGTAAAAACTAAAAATCAGTAGATGATGTATTGTTTTTTTCAAGTTTTACAAGGCAATATACAGAAACCCACCACCAATTTTACATTTTGAGCTTACGTTAATAAATAATACTAATTAGTAGATTGCTTAGCCTTTTATTTAATTATTTCATTCTCCTTCAATTTGTACCATTCTCTTTTTAATTTACTGCAAGTTTTTGAAGCATTAGTTTTGACTAATAGCTCTTTTTTCCTAAAAAAACATCCGATTTTCTTGATAGCAACTGGTTCATAGTTTTTTCTCTTCAGACGCAAGGTTCCAACTTAAGTAAAAACTCAAAATTTTAAAATTATCACAATTATATGTGTTATTAAAGAAAAAAAATAAAATATTAATGTCAGTGATATATATTGGAACACGACCCCTCCCTCCCCCAACACAAAGTTCTGTGTACTGACTGCTGGGAGGGAAGTATGAATTTGTTGTGGATGCATTCTTTGGTCAAAAGTACAGAAAGAAAAAAGCAAAAAAGCAAACTGTTGGAGTAATTTCAGAGATATGATCGCATTCTTATTTCTAAATTTTTTTTAGGAATTTGTTTTTAAGTAAATCTTTATGTCAATAAGTCATAGCTGATTTTATGGCTATATTGATTTGGTTGTGTTCCTCAGTCATAGGTAGAGTCAAAGATAGTTCCCTGATTGTAGTTATCACTATTTATGTATTTCTCTTAATTGTGTGTTACCTTGCTTTCCTATTTATGGAGAGACGATTGAAAGAAATAAACTCATTACTCATTCAATAAAAAGTTGTGTAAGGAGAGTTGAAGAGTTCTCTTGAGTAAAACTTTTATTATGCAAGATAGGTTCCTCTAAGAGGGAATCAATCCATCCATTCCTGGTAATAGACCCGTGACGAGATCCATAGTCAGGGACCATAACAACTTGGCATCAGAGCCTCGTCATGGGAGATTACCGAACAAGTGATGTCCGTTGTAAAAGAGTTGGACAAGGCCAACCAAGAGATTCGAGAGTTACGGGAAGGGATTCAAGCAATTCAGCGTGCATTAGCAGTACCACAGCGATCAAATGAAAAATCTGTGGGAGAAACTTAAGCAAATTCTAATGATGCAGAAACGCAATCTGAAGCCAAGGATGAGAATCACAAACATGGGGTTGTTCCAAGGTACTCCAAATTGGAATTTCCATCCTATAATGGTACTGAAGTCCCTCTAAGTTGGTGTTATCGATGTGAGCAATTTTTGTTAACCAGAAAATAGGAGATAAAGATAAGGTGGGGCTAGCGGCTTTTCATTTAATTAGAGAGGCTCCGGGGATACAAGTTGAAGCAAGAGGAACCAGAAATAACATGGGATCAGTTCAGATCCTATTGCCTTTTTCGTTTTGGTCCTCCACTAAGCGAAAACCCGAGAACTGGTAAATCTTAAACAAGAAAGTACCGTGGAGGAGTATCAACGACAATTCCAAACACTCTTAACAAGAGCAACCACGGTAAGGACTGATCAACAAGTAGATTGTTGGAAACGTGAATGGGCTTGATCAAATATTTATATTTTTGATTATAAACCAAACACACACTTGTATATATTAATAATAATAAGCTACAACTTTTCTTGATTACACACAAGGCTACAGCCTTTTTCAGGGAGCTTCAGCTCTCTACAATTCTCAATATCACTGCTATTTCTCACTTAATATATATTGTAACTTGGAATACACCAGCAAAGCCATATTTATAGGCTTGAATACCCAGACGTCATGGCTAACATAACCTATATTTACTACAAGATAGCCCACATATTTTGACTACTGACTTCTTTATATTTATTAACATACAGACTGTAAAATGCATGCATGCACTTAGTAACTAATAGCAGCTTTTACATCTTCTAGACACCTGCAAATTAATCTTCTTTTCATACACAACTACTGTACTTCACTTGTAGATAACATGAGCAGCCTACCATTTTTCTAGGATTCAACCTTGATCTTTTACAACTCAACAGTTGTTGCCTTATTTTCAATACTAATCTTTTACTTCCAGTTTTAGCTGGTGCATGCATGAATGTTTGACCTCAGCTTCTGTGCTTTTTATTCAACATGTACTAAAAAACTAGCTGTAAATATTTATTAAGGTGGTGGAGAGTTTGAAATTCTAACACTCCCCCTCAAACTCCACTTTGCATTCCGAGCTTATTTTTTATTTTTCCAAATACGTCCGGCTTCAACGGCTTAGTGAAAATGTCCGCTAAATTTTCTTCAGTCTTGCAATGTACCAGCTCCACAATTTTATCATTTACCTGTTCTCGAATAAAATGATATTTAATATTGATGTGCTTGCTTCGACTGTGGGACACTGGATTTTTCGCGAGGGAAATAGCGGATTTATTATCCACGTAAATTTTAACCGGACCTTCCTCTACAAGATTTAACTTGCCCAATACGTAGCCTAGCCACATAGCCTGACATGCACATGCTGCTGCTGCCGCCATGTATTCCGCCTCACATGTTGAGAGGGCAATTGTCTGTTGCTTCTTTGATGACCCCGAAAATATTGCTGAACCGATATGAAAAGCATATCCCGAAGTGCTTTTCCCGTCATCCAAGTCACCACCATAATCACTGTCTGAGTAGCCTACTAATTTTGAATCTTGAGAGTATGTGTAAAATAAGCCATGATCAAGTGTACCTTTTATGTACCTCAAAATTCTTTTAGCTGCCATGAAGTGATCTTGCTTCGGCTTCTCCATGTACCTACTAACCAATCCAACTGCATACATTATATCTGGACGAGTAAAAGTTAGGTACCTCAGACTTCTAACCAAACTTTTGAACAACGTCGGATTTACCGACTGCCTTATTGAATCGACTCTGAGCTTTATGCTCGGTTCTGCTGGCGTGCTCACTGACTTGCATTCTTCCATTCTGAACTTCTTTAAAATCTGCTCCGCATATTTTTTCTGAGACATAAAAATCCCATCTCTGTTTTGCTTCACCTCGACTCCAAGAAAGTAAGACATTTGACCAATATATGTCATCTCAAATTCGTTAGTCATAACCTTCTTAAAATCGTTGAACATACCAGGGTTATTTCCGGTAAAGATCATGTCGTCCACATACAAGCACATGATCATAATATCTTCCCTTGAATTTGTTTTCGTGTAGAGAGCATGCTCGTATGGACTCTTCACAAAACCATTTTTCTGAAAATACTCATCAACCCTTGTGTTCCACGCTCTCGGTGCCTGTTTTAGGCCGTAAAAAGCTTTCTTTAGCCGGTAGACTTTATCTTCCTGGCCTTTCTGAACATATCCTGGAGGTTGTTCGATGTAGACTTCTTCTTCGAGATAACCATTTAGAAATGTTGACTTGACATCCATCTGAAATATCTTCCACTGGTTTTGAGCTGCAATTGCTGTCAGAAGCCGTATGGTATCAACTCTTGCAACTGGAGCGAATACCTCGTCATAGTCAGTGTCATATCTCTGCTTGTAGCCTTTAGCCACCAACCTCGCCTTGTATTTCTCCACTTCTCCATCTTGATTCGTCTTGGTTTTATAGACCCACTTGACACCAATTGCTTTGTGTCCTTCTAGAAGATCTGTGAGCTCCCATGTATCATTCTTCTTGATTGCGCCAATTTCTTCATCCATGGCTTTGTTCCATTTCCTTTCTTCAGAAGCTTCTTCAAATGTAACTGGATTACATTCAGCCATTAAGCAAAATAAGGAATAATCAAAGGATTTTTGTACCGGACTTGTTGCTTCATAAATATTATCCAGACTCCGCATCTTTCGTGGTGCTCCCCCTGAACTGCTGCTTCCTCCCGTGGATGGTGTCGATCCAAGAGTTTGTTGATTTGGACTTGGTGGGGGAGTTTGATCATCATCTCTGTCATCTTCAATGTTCTGGTTATCACTGTCATCGTCATCACCATTGAAAAATAAACCAGCAACTTTTCTTTACTCAACATCACGAGAAATGATTAATTTCTTCGTCAGGAGATTATAGAGTCTGTACGCCTTGCTTCTTTTGTCATATCCGGTAAAAATACACTTTTCGCCTTTGTCATCCAGCTTCTTTCTTTTCTGATCGGGAATATGGGCATAAGCAATACACCCAAAAATTCTGAGATGTCCAACTGATGGTTTGCTTCCGCTCCATACTTCATTCGGAGTTTTGTTTCTTACACTTTTTGTTGGACAACGATTCAACAAATAAACTGCACATTGAACGGGTTCCGCCCAGAAAGTTCTTGGCAAGTGCTTTGCTTTCACCATACTCCTTGCCATGTCAAGAATTGTGCGGTTCTTCCTTTCTGCAACGCCATTTTGTTGAGGAGTATATGCTGTTGTCAACTGATGATTGATGCCATGTGCTCTGCAAAAACTTTTGAACAAGTTTGAAGTATACTCGCCTCCTCTGTCTGATCTGAGTGTCTTCAAATAATATCCACTTTGTTTTTCCGCCAGTGCTTTGAACTCCTTGAATTTATCAAGAGCCTCCGATTTTTCTTTGATGATATACACCCAACTTTTCCTGCTAAAATCATCAACAAATGTTAGGTAATACCTATTACCTCCAAGTGATGGGATATCAAATGGACCAGCTATATCTGTATGAACTATCTCCAATGGCCTCCTGGCTCTCCACGATATTCCAACAGGAAAGCTTTGTCTGTGTTGCTTCCCTTTGACACACGCTTCACACAAATTTTCTGGTTCGTTGATTTCTGGCAAACCGTCCACCATCTTTGTTTTTGACAATAATTTTAAGCCAGAAAATCCAAGATGACCATATCTCAAATGCCACAACCACGAGTCATTTTTAATGACCGACTTTAAGCACTTCTGCACATTCGTTTGCATATCAAGCGTAAACAAACGATTCTTTGACATCTCCACATTTGCAATCAATTCCCGAGCTTGATTTCTGATAATGAGGGAATTGTCCTGCATCTGTATATTATATCCTTTCTCCACAAGTTGGCCAAGACTGATAATATTATTTTTCAATGCAGGAATATAATAAACATCATTTATATATTTCTTTTCACCTTTCTTTGACATGATCGTGACGGTACCTTTTCCTTTCACCGGAATCTTTGACGAGTCACCAAAAGTAACTTCTCCGCTGATGGTGTCGTCTATCTCCGTGAATAATTCCTTGTGACCAGTCATGTGATTACTGGCCCCTGAGTCAAGATACCAAACATTCTTCTTGCTTTCCTCGTCTCCTTTGTAAGTGAGGAACATAGCAGTGCCAATGTCTTCTTTTGCTGCTGCAAAATGACTTCTTTCTTCCACCTTTGGTGCTCTACACTCATAACTGAAGTGACCAAATTTATTACAATTATAACATTGAAATTGAGACTTGTCACCTCGTTGTTGAAATCCGCCTCTTCCACGACCTCTGAAATTTTGACTACGACTAGATGGTTGATAACCTTCAGAATTCTGACCTCTGTTGAAAGACTGTTTTCCACGACCTCGTCCACCTCGGTAGCCACCTCTGCCACGTACAAAACCGCTACTCCCAGAACTATCACCAATGGACACCTTACTTTGTAACGCCTTTTCCAAGTGGCTTGCATCATCATACTGGTTCATTCGCTGCTCATGCGCTTGAAGTGAACCTACCAGCTCGTCAATCGAAATTGTTGACAAATCTTTTGACTCCTCAATAGAAGTAACCACATAATCAAATTTTCTGGTCAGTGAACGGAGGAGTTTTTCCATGACCCGAACATCGTCGAGACTTTCGCCATTTCTTTTCATCTCATTTGTCACGGCTTTCAAACGCGTAACAAATTCACCAATATTTTCTGAATTCTTCATCTTTAAATTTTCGAACTCCCCGCGTAGCACCTGGAGCCGCACCTTTTTTACTTTTTCAACTCCTTGGAATGATTTTTGCAAAATCTCTCATGCTTGTTTTGCCGTTTTTGCTTCAGAAATTTTTTCAAAGGTTGATTCATTAACACCTTGAATAATTGTGTACAACGCCTTTTTATCTTTTTTCCGGATCTCCTTTAACGCCGTCTTCTCGGCATTTGGAAGCGCTGCTTCAGCGGTTGCATCAGCGGGCTCGTTGAACCCATTTTCGATAATTTCCCAATTATCGTAAGAACCGAGTAACACCTTCATTTGGATACTCCAATTCCCGTAATTTGTGGACGTCAATTTTGGAATGTTGGGTTGTACCATATTTGCCATTTTTCACGAACGTAACCTTGGCTCGGATACCACTTGTTGGAAACGTGAATGGGCTTGATCAAATATTTATATTTTTGATTATAAACCAAACACACACTTGTATATATTAATAATAATAAGCTACAACTTTTCTTGATTACACACAAGGCTACAGCCTTTTTCAGGGAGCTTCAGCTCTCTACAATTCTCAATATCACTGCTATTTCTCACTTAATATATATTGTAACTTGGAATACACCAGCAAAGCCATATTTATAGGCTTGAATACCCAGACGTCATGGCTAACATAACCTATATTTACTACAAGATAGCCCACATATTTTGACTACTGACTTCTTTATATTTATTAACATACAGACTGTAAAATGCATGCATGCACTTAGTAACTAATAGCAGCTTTTACATCTTCTAGACACCTGCAAATTAATCTTCTTTTCATACACAACTACTGTACTTCAGTTGTAGATAACATGAGCAGCCTACCATTTTTCTAGGATTCAACCTTGATCTTTTACAACTCAACAGCTGTTGCCTTATTTTCAATACTAATCTTTTACTTCCAGTGTTAGCTGGTGCATGCATGAATGTTTGACCACAGCTTCTGTGCTTTTTATTCAACATGTACTAAAAAACTAGCTGTAAATATTTATTAAGGTGGTGGAGAGTTTGAAATTCTAACATAGATTTCTTTACTGCTTGGTTAAATGAAGGATTACGGGTAGATGTAGAGATGCAAGGCCCTCCTAATCTTGTAACTGCAATGAATCTAGCACGTGATTTTGAGAGAAAGTCACAAATCACCAACAAAAGTAGTGTGCAATGTACTACTTCTTCCTGGAATATTAGCAAGGCTGCCTTTTTAAGCTTGTCGGCAACACCTCGTCATGAAGCTAAGACTATGGGACAAAAAGCATCTTCGGGTACTTCTAAGGCATCAAGTGTGGGTAGCGTGACAAGTCCATTTATTAAGAAGCTTTCCAGGGCTGAAATGGCGGAACGATGAGCAAAACGGCTTTGTTACAATTGTGACGAATCATACTCATCTGGTCATCGATGTAAAAGAATATTTTGTCTAATGGTGGAAGACTCTGATGGGGAGGATGAATTTTCAACAGAGCCTGAGATATCCATACATGCTATCACAGGGATAAAAACAACTCAAAAAAAAATGATCCTACGGTTAGTGGATTCAGGCAGCACACATAATTTCATAAGTGAAGATGCTGCATTGCGATTACGATTACCGATCTCCTATCGTTCTTCTTTGCAAGTAGCTATAGCAAATGGTGAAAGTGTCTAGTCCAGGTATCTGTATTGTTGTTTCAATACGCATTCAAGATCAGATTTTTTATTTGGATTTGTATGTTATAACTCTTGGAGGATTTGATGTGGTACTTGGTGTGAAGTGATTGCAAACGCTAGGTCCTTTTTCATGGGATTTCAACACCCTTATCATCATGAGGTTTAACCTACAAGATCAACACATTATTTGGCAAGGAGAAGTTGTCAAAAAAGGGGATGCTACTGTTTTTACATTGCAAGAAGAAGCAACATTGCGCTGAACCTTGGAAAAATTATTGGTTGATTATGCTGACCATTTTTAGCAACCAAAAGGGCTGCCACCTGCACGAAGATGTGATCATCGCATCAATTTGTTGCCTGGTTCTCAGGCCCTGTTATTGTCAGGCATATCCTCATCGTCAAAAGGATGAAATTGAAAACAATATGCGAAAATGATTGTGCAAGGCATAATTCGTAGCAGGTCTCCCTTTTCTATTCTGATATTGTTAGTTCCCAAGCATGGTGGCTCATCATGTCTTTGTGTTGATTATAGAGAACTCAATACAATGACAATAAAGGATAAATTTTCGATTTCGATGGTGGATGAGCTATTGAATGAACTCCATGGTGCAAAATTTTACACAAAACTTGATTTACACTATGGATATCATCAAGTGCGGATGGATCCAAAAGATATAGAGAAGACAGCATTTCATACACACCATGGTCATTTTGAATTTCTGGTATTCGCATTTGGTCTCACAAATGCTCCTTCAACCTTTCAAGCATTAATGAATGAGGTCTTTCAACCTTACTTGCGTAAATTTGTTCTCGTTTTCTTTAATGATATCTTAATTTATAGCAGGACATGGGTGGAGCATATGCAACACATCTATCAGGTGTTTGAGCTTTTACGAATGCATCAATAGTAAGTGATCGGGATGTTGTGTTTACTAGTATATTTTGGAAAGAATTATTACGCTTGAGTAGTACTCGATTATCTTTCTCTTCAGCCTATCATCCTTAGACAGACAGATGGTCAAACAGAGGTAGTTAATCGAACAATTGAGATGTATTTGCGTTGTTTTGTGGGTGATACAACAAGAAAATGGGTAGAATGGCTTCCTTGGTGGCATATTGCTATAATACATCCTTCCACATAGCTCTCTGTACCACTCCTTTCCAACTAGTTTATGGTAGGCCACCTCCTCGTTTGCTATCTTATGAACCTAGTTCAACGCGTGTTGATGTCGTGGATCGTTGTTTGCAGAACCGTAATGAAGTTCTGGCTCTCATCTACGCAAGGCTCAAGACCGTATGAAACATTTTCATGATGCACGCCACCGAGATTTGTCTTTCAGTCCAGGTCAACTTGTGTGGCTTCGCTAACGTTCTATAGGCAACAAATCATGTCCCAAGTTAGCACCTAAGTTCAACGGCCCTTTCAATATTTGGAATCGGGTAGGTTCGGTTTCTTATGCATTTGAGCTTCCTGCTGATTGCAAACTCTATAATGTTTTCCATGTTTCAGTGCTTAAAGAGTTTAAGGGAGAGAAAATTGCAGAAAAACCCACTTAACCTCCTGCTATTGATGGAAAAGTAATTTTCCAACCACTATTTGTCCTTCGTTTTCGTGTCAATAGAGGTGTACCTGAGCTACTAGTACATTGGGCTGGTCAATCAGAATTTGATCCTACTTGGGAGAATGCAAATACGTTTTAAAAAGTTTATCCCGAGTTTGAGCTTAGGACAAGCTTGTTGTCGAGGAGGGGAGTAATGTTGTGAATGCATTCTTTGGTCAAAAGTACAGAAAGAAAAATAAAAGAAAACAGCAGACTGTTGGAGTAATTTCAGAGATATGATCGCATTCTTATTTCTAAAATATTTTCAGGAATTTGTTTAAAAGTAAATCTTTGGGTGTGTTTGGTATTGCTGTTGCAGACAGCAATAACAGCTTTTCGCTGAAAAGCAGTTAAAAAACTGTTTGGTAAAATCTAAAAGCTGTTTTTCGGAAAAGTGCTTTTGCCCTAAAAGCTGCTGTTAGAAAAAGCAAGTCCCCCATGCTTTTAAAAAAAGCTGCTTTTCAGCTGTTGCGGGAAGCAGATGCTGATTTCACCATCAAACCTTTCCAAAAGCATCATTATTTTTAATTTTTTGCATCAAAACATATACGTATCAAAAAAATTACCAAACAGTCATCTGATTTTTACAACACTTTTTTCAGCAGCACTTTTTCTAACAGCACAACAATTTTTAACAGCAATCCCAAACAGAGCCTTTATGTCACATAAGTCATAGCTGATTTTATGGCTATATTGATTTGGTTGTGTTTATCGGTCATAGGTAGAGTCAAAGATAGCTCCCTGATTGTGGGAATCACCATATATGTATTTCCCTTAATTGTGTGTTACCTTATTCTTTCTTTTCCTATTTATGGAAAGACGATTGAAAGAAATAAACTCATTACTCATTCATTAAACAGTTGTGTAAGGAGAGTTGAAGAGTTCTCTAAAGTAAAACACTTATTATGCAAGATAGGTTCCTCTAAGAATAGGGAAATCAATCCATCTATTCCTGGTAATAGACCCGTAACGAGATCCATAGCCAGGCACCATAACAGAATTACACTCCTAGGTGTTTCTATAGACTTACCAGTGTTTATAGTTCTATAGATGTATAAGTGTTATGAATTTACAACAGGAAGGTTAACAAATTTATGATGGTTGTACGAGTAATATATGAGAAGCATAACATATTAGGATATCCCATCTATAATTTTTATTTTTATGCTCAGAGAGAGGTTCAGAAACTAACCTCTTCAGGTGTTATCGTGTACATTAAATCTTCAATCTTCCGAGCAAATTGGAATAGACGTTCAAAATGCTGTGAAAAAACCAAAAAAAAAAGAATACAGAGTACAACCATTTACATCTAATGCAATTTAAGTACATTCCTTTTACTAAGAAATAAGAATGATACAGAACAAGGCTTCTTACATAATATATGACAACGCTGACATGACGTGTGCAAGCTTGTTCATAAGATTCACTTGCTTGGTGATAAAATTTGGCTAAAGTTGGTACAACATTAGCCAGATCGTACAGACTGCATGCAATTATCTCCGGTCAGCATACTGATGTGATTAAATTTGAATTATACTATCAGCAAATTGTTAAGGCAATATAAAGCAAATTATTAAGGCAACTGCCTAGAAAAGAGAAAACTATGCGGCAAAATAACTTTATATATAGAATTGAAGCAGATTACGGCACCTATTCTGAAACGCGGCATAATTCTCTAAAAGAAATATATCAGCATATTTGGGGTCTGCTTGAGCAACTTTGTCCAAAGTCACAAACATTATGCTTACCTGTCAGGCAAATTTTGTGATATTTTAGCTCCACAAATAGCAAATTCTGCAATCTACGCTCTTTATTAATAAGTGAAAGTCTTTTTCAATAATATAGTAGTTGTATCAGTACCAAAGTACCAAAATTTGGTTATCGTTATTTTATATTTTTAATTTTATTGTTAATACAAGTACATTACATCTCATACTACAAGTTTTATAAAAACCCTTTATTAACAGAGCTACTACCTCTCCTACTTCAAGTGCTCTAAGAACTCTATGTTAAGAAATACTTATTTGATAATAATAATAATAATAATAATAATAATAATAATAGTAAATATTATAATTATAATTATAATAGTAAATAATTATAATAATAATCTATACTCTTTTTAATAATCGAAACTTCCTTTCAATGAAACACGCAGTAGTACCAAAAGTACCAAAATTCGGTTATCATGTTTTTAATGTTATTCAAGTATAATACATCTCCTGTTATACAAGTCCTTTAAAAACCCTATATTAACAGGGCTACTACCTCTCTTCCTGCTACAACTGCTCTAAGAACTCGATATTAATAATTAATTGATGTAATAATAGTTATTATCATTATTATAATAATTACAAATATAATAAATAATTATAATAATAATAATCTATACTCTCATTAATAACCTAAACTTTATTTCAACGAAACGTGCAGTAGTACCAAAGTACCAAAATTGGTAATTGACTATACATTATATTACATTTGACCCATAGTACTTAAAAGTTAAAACCAACCAATTTTTGTAGTACTCAATATCAATTAAAAAATTATCCCACATTTACTCATTATAGTATAGTGATATTATTATTTATTACAATTAAGAATTTTATTATATCATCAAATTATTATTGAATATTTTATATGTCAATTCATTGTGTGTAAGGGTGATGGCCCAAAATACATTTTTTAAAAACTAATGTCCAAAATGCCTCATTCCAAACATATTGCCTTAAATGCCCGTCTAATACGGCATTTCGGGTTCAGCATCTTGCCAAACACAGCATTCATTTAGTAGCATTCATTTAGTTTGCGGCATTTGTAAGACACGACATATCGTGTCTTGTAATATTCTTGAATACGAACATATCACCTATATATGCCAAACATGGTACCACATTACATTGCAACTTTCGATTAATGTCGGTTTTTAATACTTTTTAATTGATAATAGATGTGTCTTTTATTTCTTTTTAAGAAAATTATTGAACCCTAAAATATTAAAAACAAGTGAATTATGCTCCACGTTTAAATTAGGGTTTAGGCCCTTAAAGCCTAATTCATTGTGTCCCTTCTATGTGTATATATAGCCATATTTAATATTTTAATTGGAAAAATTGATATTTATATAATGAAATTATTAAAAATAATTTGTTTAGGTCTGTGTTTGGAACGAGTAACCGAATGTGACTTCTCTTTACAAGAACAAGTTGCCATGGTATTACAAATTCATATTGCCTAAAAAATACCACAACTCGTACTATAAGAATGATGTCAAATGAGTCACAATTCAATAAAGCTTTACTCACGCATTATAGATATTTAAGCTTTGGAACTGTATCTCAACAATGTTCGATACTTTGCACATGCTTATTATTGGAACATTAACATGTTTATAGGAGGTGGCACTCACAAGTTTAGTGTAAGCTTGATCAACGAGATCCCTAGATTGTCCCCCGATGTACTGCTCCATCCGGGTTGCAAGTGTTGCAAACCTATGCATAAGTGACATGACCATCAAAATTAATAATAAGTCACTACAAACTAAATGACAAACATCACTATGGCATTACTGAAAATTTGAAGATGCATTTAAAATAATATAGGTTGGAGTGTTAGAGTAAACAGATGTTACCATTTGCTTGTTTTTATTACAGCCGATAATTTATACTTTGGGAAAAATCTTTTATATCATTAAGGTCTCACTAGCTCGTGTGAGATTCTAATGAGTCCATTGCTTAGATGGGATTATGAAATTGACAAAGGACACAAGGACATGGGTCACTATGGTGATAGAATTTTCGTATGTTAAGATGAGTGCCACCATGCTTAATTTTAAACATAATTATATAGAGGGTTAAGGTAATACATTATTGAACACATCCCTAACTTGAAGGTGGATCATAGGATTCAAAAAGCTTGTCAACAAATTACTAAACCAAATATAACATGCAATCTATTCATTGAACATTAAAAATTATGCACAGCCGTTAACTCTCATTTGACTTTAATGGTAATCCTTTAAAAGATACATATCGTCTTCCACTTTGATTAACACCTAATAACATCAACCCATTCAAAATTTCGATCTATAATATAACCCGCCCGATCCTTCATTTTTAACATTGGTTGAAATTAACAGTTTCTACATAACAATTTTTTGAAGAACGAAATGCTACCAAGGAAAGACGTGCAAACATCGGTTGAAATTAATTGTTTCTACATAACAATAAACACGCCAAAATATAATTTATTTCCATATGGATAAGTTTTGAGGAAATATTTTATAGCAAAATTAAGAAAATCCTTTGTAGTAGCAGGGAGCCAGACTTCTTTCTTAATATTTTTTTCGCCTGACCCAATTCAACTCTATCCAAAAAAATTATAACACACATTTAGCTTGAGGCCGTGAGTTTAATATAAAAGCCTATAAAAGTTGGGCAAATAATAAAACTTATTAAACACAACGGATAAAAAGTGAAACTTTCTTACAATTCAGTTCAAAGACACTTAAATACTCCAATTAGCAAAAAAAATACTCCTAGCACGCTAAATAAAGGTATTTAATATCATTATGTACTACATATTTAAATATAAAAAAATTATTGCATGATCTAATGACGCTCGTTATTTCTTATTCATTTCGGCATGGCTGAATGATAAAATTTAGGTAACAACCCTTCACACAGTTGACAAGAATTTTTAACATATAATCACAAAACATAAATCTATACTATTAAGTCACCTTGGTATGTATGGCAAGACACCTGTCTGCCGAACATTTTTTTCATTCCTTTCTATCATGTGAGCAGCTTCATCTACGAACTGCAATGCAAATAAAAATCATGTTAGAGACTTAAAATGAACTGAAGAAAAATTGTAAGAACCTGTTTAACTTAAAAAGAGAGCTCACACGAGAAAACTGTGTCGAAATCCTATCCATGAGGTCATCAAGCAAGAGTCGCACATATCCTGCAGCATCAGATTTTTCACTAGATAAAAACCGTTCTGTAACCCCATGCATTGATATGCAACGCAGAGGATCAATCTTGAATGCCCAATCGACCACAGCATGGAAGTCTTCCTAAAATTGTTTAAATAAAGAGAATTAAATAAACTTGAAGACTAAGTGAAAATTCTTGATAAAAGAAAGAGAACATTATATTATTCTACCACTCCAATCCAAAATATACATAACAATGAAATAATTTGACATTAATAACATAACTAATCAATTGTAATTAACTTATTCTTGAATTGTAATATATACAAATTAATAATTAATCCCTTATCCGCAGTATTATTGATGAGTAACAAAAAATTTAAATATAAATTTGTAGTAATAATATATCATTATATATATATAAAGTTGCAATCTTTAATTTTGAATGGAAATTATAAATATCTTGAATTAATAATTATTGGATAAATTTTAGGGTTTATTTATGACTACACGAGATAGGATTTTGTTGTTAGAGAAGTTTCGTAACATTGAAATTTGGAGGTTGTTGTATAACTTCTTGTTAATGGAAGATTAGAGTTTTTGTGCTTTTGGGGGTGGACTTGATAGGTTACTCAAATGTTATCATGTATCGATCCCTGTTAGGCTAATTATTGAAATTTATATTCGGAAATGAAGGAAATTAATATAGCCATACTGAAAATATGTCATAATAGTTGACATCCATTTTCTGAACACTTTTTTTAAACCTCTTCCTTAATGTTCTAGGAAAAGCTTTACCTTAAAACACGGAGATTAAAACAGAGTCACGAATGAATCCTCACTTTAATCCAATAATTATTTTAAAATACTCACCAACTCTCTCATAATATAATAATAATAATTACAATTGTTTCAATAGTTATCCTATACTCGGAGAAAATGTACAGTTCTAGATATAAAAGGAAATATCCTTATATTATTCTACTAATATAGTTTAGAATATTTCTAATAATATAAGTACTTGACATTAATAAGTTACTATTTAGTTATAATTAATTTATATCTAAATATTAATATACGTGCATATAATATATAAAACTAAAACTATACACAGTAAAGGCTAAGCTTTATTACTGAATATTGTATATGATTCAAATAAGACCTCCTTGTAGCACCTTATGTTTTGGGAGAGTTAGTTACTTAACATAGTATTAGAGCTTGTTTTGGGGAAAGGTCTTGGGTTTGAACCCTCTCATCCCCAACTCCAACTGCTTAAGTTTATGTATTTGTGTGTTTGTTCTCTTTGTCCGTGTTATTGTTCACTTGAAGGAATGAGGGTGAGTATTGAATATGTTATATGATCTAATTAAGGTATCCTTCTACCACCTTGAGATTTTGGGATAGTTGGTTACTAAACAGTTTTAAGCACAGCTGATTTCCAAGTGTTGCGACTAGATACAACTTGCATGTTCCACATGTCAAACTAGGGTGCCTAATCAAGTGCACTTCTTACAAGGTAAAACTTTTGTAATTCATTTAAAACATGGTATATATTTTCAGAACTTCAAAAAAAATAGAATTAAAAATAGATAGTGTCGTTATAGTACTTGTATTCCCTCAAGCAAATCACGAAGTGACTCATTTAGTGCTGGCAGCTCCGAAATTTGATTACCTACAAAATTACAGAATCAAGGCTGAAATTAACATATTTTAGAGTAGGGATTGACATGATAAATACCCTTTTTTTTGTCACTGTCATCAATGTCCATAATTCCTAAATCATCATTGTTGGCGTCATCCTCATTAGATCCATTCTTGCCACTGGCAGGACCATCTGGTGGAGCAAGTCCAGGAACTTCGAAACACATGAAGTGTGCAAAAAAAGTACTCTGCAGTTTTACTTTGAACAATTTAATAGAGCTAGGTAGAGATTGTAACTGAGAACTTAGGATAGAGAGGTGGGTTAGTAATGACCTCATCTACCAGGAGTGGGATAAATATTGTGAGCATTTTATTATAAGCCTCTGAAACATTGGAAGTATCAACTTCTTTCCCACTTTGACTGGAACCTGCTAAACCTTCAAGCCAGACAGTTGGATGTTTTGACACCTTTGTACTAGCACGAAGTTCATTTGAAAAATCACGTGCCTGCAAATGAATGGAATAGAGCGTACCGCTTAATAATGAAATAACCTAGAATGCTGCACTCATTGCACTACAGAATCACAAGTTTCAACTTAATATCTTCAACATAGGTTATACAGGAAGAATTTCTGTGGAGACAAAATATATTGGAGACTTTGAGACCCATCTTACACACCCTTAGATTAATTCTAATCTAACAAATCATATTTTGTCAACTTTTTTAAAAATATTAAACGCCAAAAGGATATAGTCCAAATGATTGTACAATACATATACAAATTATTATACACGTACATGTATATCAGTTTCCAACATATTGACGTTACAATCAATCACTTGTAACTCTAAGACAATTTATTGCATTTTATTTATTCAAATATTAGCTACCAACATTATTAATATATTTATTTTAAATTTACTACAATTTTTATAAGTACGTAATTGTATAATTAAAGGAAACCAAGATGCAACAAAACTAGATCATTTCTATATAAGAACTTTTATTTTCTTTCTTATTATGTTAATGTTATTTTTATTGATATTATTTTGTTTTGTCAATATAATTTTTACAATTGTTTTATTATAATTGAAAAAACGTAAAAATATACAGTGTGTAAAAATTAGATTTTTATGCTTTGTTTTCTAGGTTCTATTTTTTTCTTTCAAGATGCGGGGTTGCAAATTTTTGTGTATACAAAATTATGAACTCCATTTTTCTACATTTGTTATCTATAAATGTTCAACACCAATATTATACATTCGTGAGTTTATTTATTTAAATACATAAGAAAATGTAGAGCTATGATCTGAAGTACATAGAACAAATATAAATATTTTAATTTGTTCAACTCTCGTAAAAATAAAAAATAACAACAATATCTTTAATTATATTTAACAATGTGTAATGCACTCTGTGCAATATATTCTCCACTTTTTGTTCTGCAATTTATAAACCATTTTGCATTACATATTATTTTGCGTTTAGGTAAACTTATTTGGAACTATGTAAATTGTTCTACACCCTTTCATAGAACAATCGTCCTGTAGGCGGTATCCTTGTTCTGAACTTGGTAAGTTATTTAACATCAGTGTTCTCGCGTGTAAGATTTAAACAAAATCTTACAAAACAAATAAGATTTAAATATAATCAAGTTAATATTGTCAAGTGCTATTTTGTAACTATTGGAAAAGTACATATCATTAATTGCACCAAAATCTACACCACACAAGTACGGAAAATTCAACAGTTATTATAAAGCTATCAGGAATCTCCAACAACGAAATGTCTCTGTAAAACGCAACTACGAAATGCCACTATCATTTATATATAGTAACAGAATTATGAGAGACGTTGTAATCCTAATCATGTGACATTCGTTACAAAGGCTTTTGGCTTCCTGCACTAAATTGTAATCTATACAGAATGTTGAGGAAAAATAGATTCAACCCTAAACTTTATTGGGGGCATGGCGAGTGCTAATGACAAAATTTATCAATAAAATCAGATTGTCAAAAAAGGATCGAAGTAAATTTGAAGTAAATGACCTAACGATGCTGACACTGAAAATTTAAAAGATCAACAGATTACTCACGTAATACTAAATTTAAGAAGAGTAAAATAAGTCGATTCTGCAAGGTTCTCAGACTCATCCAGAGAAATGAAATGTAATTGGAAAATATTTTTAGAAACATCCTGCAGCAGAATTATTTATCAACAGGGTCCTGGCTTTTGCCATTTCAATGATAAAGTAATTGCCTAATAAATTACAATGCAACTTCACCTACATTTTATATGCATGCAAAATGGCAACCAAACTGAATGCTTTGCTGTCTTTTATAAACGAGGAAGGTGCGCAAATGATACACAGAACTTAGCCCCACAATAAGGTAGCTAGCATGGTACATTAGAAACAAGATTAAGAAAAACAAATTCTCAAAAGAATTATTCCCTGACCTCACGTCGTAGAAGCAAATTAAGGGAGCTACAATAAGCCTTTCTCAATGGGACCAAGCAATTCTTATCAAGGTACTGCAATTTGAAAAAAATTGATGATAGTTATAATGAAGAAAGATACACTCATTAGTAAGTAGTAAAATTTATATTAACTATCATGAATGTTTTTTTTCTTTTTTTTTTCTCTAAATAACTACCATGAATGTTTATTAAATCCAACCTTTAGCAGCTGCAAAAGGCGAGCATATGTTCTGCATTTATATCTCAGATCAGCATGATCAGGCCTCTTTAATTGTCCCCGCTATCAAACCATAATATCTAAGTGAAACTCGAGCTTAAAATATCATGATTGTGCAGTAAGCATTTAAAAAGAAACAGCCAACATAAATACCTGAGAAAAGTAACTCTTGTCACTTAACATGAAATCCACCAAATTGGCAAAACAAATTCTCAAAAACTCAGACGCTCTCTGGACAAAAGTACTTCTCAATATTTGAAGTTCTGCCCGCTTCTCTTTAACCTGTAAAATTACATGCTTCATATATTAAAAATTATTTAATTATTTTCATTGTCATGGATTTATTTCAATCCACAGAGAAAATACACTTTTAAAGGATAATATATGCAACAGCTACATACTCGTAAACTATGCTTGTTTACAAGGATTATAATCTAGGCATTTTAGCTCTTACTTTAATTCAAAGTTATTCCTCAAATTACTCTAGAATAAATTTCATCACTACTAAATTATCAATAGGATTTAACAATTTCTGCAGAGGTGTTGGGGGAATAACTAGTCCTTCAAATAAACTAAAATATTTTACGAAAATTAGTCCACGGGATTGTCTTGAAAGATTAAGATTAAATGAAAGCAAATATGTATATAGTCTTTGAATTCTAATGCTTGTAAGCAAACATGGTCATTGGCTGATTCCTGATAGATATAAAATTAATGAAATTTTCTAAGACGCATATTTGCGTAAGCGCAAGGATTACAACCAAATTCCTCAAAGTGATTCCTCAGGTCGTTTTCCATTTCTCCTAATATTTAGAATGATCAATGAAATATTATATACATGTATTTGTGTACTAACCTAGCCTTTTTAGAACGTAACCATGTGGTGAAGCTAAGCATATTATATTGTACATGTACAAAATTTTAAATGATATTAATAAATTTATATCTCCAATATTTTGTGCTTGACCAGGTGAAGCCCTATAACATCTGTGGTCAACCTTTCACACTGACATCTGATAAAGAAATAAGGTATAGGGTGACCACTTTTAGACAAATGGATATGGTCGCTAAGATAAGGTGATTTACAAATAACAAACTAGGGAATTATTGTCAAAAAAATCATAAAGAGGGCAGTGTACATACAGCTAGAGTTTTCCCGTAACAAGGATCCAGATTAGGTACTTCGAGACCATGTAAAGCACTAGTTAGCCACTCACATGCCTCAACATTTTGAGACATCTCATCAAATGAACCTTCCGTCAAACAGGTTGCGTACTGCATCAACAAATTAATGAAAAAGGGTAATTACTTGGCTTCAAAGAAAACTAAGATCCTATTATTAATTAAAAGATTGAAAGTAACTCGAAAGACCTCAGGGGTGATACGTAATTTTACAAGAAGTTTATCAAGTTCCTCAATCAAAGCTTTATTATTTACAGACTGCATTTCCAGCTTGTTATTGCGGGTTTCTATCTGCAATCTCAAGATACATATTGTACATAAGAAGAAAACGCAACATAATGTTGAAAAGAAAAATTAAGAGATACTTGCCATCCATCAAGATTGAAGTAAATAGCAAAATACAAAAAATTGCAAGTAGGCGGCTGTAATTTGATACATGCACAAATTTATATCCAAGTAGGTCCTCTCTGCCAAAAACTACATAACAGTTCACATGATAACCACGACTTAACAATTATCCGACACACTTCCACAGCAAAGGATGAAAGAGAAAACAGTGGAAGAAACCGAGTTACCAAACCAACTGATGATTGAATCCACTATAGATGAGCATGATATTACTTCTCAGGTAAAATTTTGATTGCCGAGAGTTGAGTACAGCGTCAGGTGTTTTATATGAACACACAGATAACCACGACTTCTTAAATTACCACACAGTAAACCAAGAACTTACTGACTCAATGTCCTCTCTCATGTGTCTGAGTTTTATATTAAACATGCCTAGCCATTCATCCATATCTTCCACTAAGTTGGAGGTTGCCTCGAGTCCCTGCATCACCTGTAGGATAATAATATCATTTAACAAAAATGATAGAGACAAAAAAACTAGCAGCAATCTAAATTTGAAAAAACACGCCGCTGAGGCGACCTTGACCACAATTCTAAACACCTGAAGCAGAGCAAATCCGTAAAGCGCGACTAAATGTCTCATTCGGTGGTTTGGCTAAGACCTGAGGCCATCCAAAAGTGCGCTTTCGTGTTGTGAGGCACTGAGTGTCATAATACAAGTTTATGTTTTTCGCATTTTTCTGAGATATTAAAAATGTCATTTTTCGAGCTTGATGAGATAGCTCAAGTGGTTAAGGGCATATTCCTTGTCGTCCCTGGTTTGGGGTTTGATTCTCACTCACCTAGTCCCTCAGAATTGATAAGATATACAAGATATGTTTAGAAGTTCATTAAGTGACGCAGTGAAATGAATCACACCAGAAGAGCATATGAACAAGTTCATGAAGGAAAGAGAAAATGTAAAAGATGCAACCCCAAATAATCTGAGCAGATTAGTCACAAATATGCATCTAAAGACCCCTATAGCAAAATTCAAAAGGACCAACAAGACGACCTAACTTCAACAAACTAGCAAAGAGGCAAGGAAATACACCTAATAAAAACGGAGCTTCGCCTAGTATATAAGCTAGTAATACATATATCAATATGGATAACCATAATCTCTACAGGATATAGGGTAAAGTCATATATACATCTGCTCAACAGTGGAATAAATGACTACCTCATCCAAAAAAGATTCACTCTCCATAATGGCATGCACATTCGCAGCTTCTAAAGCTTGAAGTTCTCGCTTTAACCGCTCGGAGAAAGCCGCCGCCTCACCGATACCCATCACATATCTGCAAGAAATGACGTATACAATATCGTCATCAATATTTTGAAGTATTACAAGGATATATAACATTAGTAAATCAGTTTGCAACTAAGCAATGAAATTGACGGAGAGATCAGTGCCTAGAAGCATTTTCACCCCTTTATATATATCACCAGTTTCCATATTATAATCTAAATAGATTTTTGTGATGCTTGATATACATACTATAAACTTAACACAGAAAAGTAAAACACACATACGTGCCTAAAAGGGCCTCCATGTCAGCTTCCTCGGCTTGAGACACTAGCTCCCTTTCAACAGTCACTTTCATCTCATCCTCTTTCACCTCCGCAGCTTTCTCTACGTGTGATCCATCTTGGAGTTTCTGCTGATTAGTGACTGCAGGTGTAGTATTATCCTGTATCAGATTTAAGATGGTGATTAGTTGGGATTAACTTGTGACAGTTCTGATCACAGATCAATTTTTCATTTATAGGTCTACAGACCTAGATCTAAGCTACAAAGTAACTTGAAATTAAATAAACATATTACTCTCTTCTTTAGTTGCATCTTGCAACCTAAAAGGAGAATACTGTCACGGACATTACATATGTCTGGAAAACATATGTTAATATTTTTTTAGACGCCTTGTATAGTAAGCACATATCAGGCACTGATATAAATGATCATACAAGATAAGTAGTGATAATAATAAGAAAGATCATGGCCATGATATTTCCAATAAATAAATGCACATGGAAACTTATCACGTGCCAACACAGAACCAGTACAAGAAGTATAGAGGAAAAAAAGCTAAAACTCTTACAACATAAAATTAATAATAAAACTTCCTCACCTTTGCCCAAAGAGCCATCTCCACAATGTCTACTCCAACAACTTTCGGCAAACGCCCCAACGCATCTTTGCAGATGTTAAAAATGCACATTACAAGACGGTTTCTGCAACATAAGAAACTTCGCATGATTACATGTACTTCAAGAAAAATATGGAAGAATGAAAGTCTATGTATCAAAAATTATACAGAAAAGTGTATAAGTTCAAGTAATATCACCTGTCATCAACATTACGCATTGTCCAATGAGGTGGAGCAATATGGTGGTTTTTAAGGTTATCAAACCCCTACAGGGACTCAGTCAATTAGCTTCTTTACAATTTTAAATGGTATAGCTAATTAGGAACCAGATCAAATACAAACTTTAGTCGGTACAAACTTTACAAACTTTTTCGAACACTTTGAATCTTAGTTATATTAAGAGTCCGTGTTGAAAATAATTAAAAGACATCGCCCCTCTTTTAAAAAATAAATATATTTTCTGTATAACGTGTGCTCAACACACGTATAACTGGGGTTAACTTCATGTATTGAACAGTAGGTAAAATTTTGTTGAATAATTTATATATACTTCTCGACTATCTTTCTGGAATCACCAATACTAATTTCGGAAATATAAAAAATATGATGTTGAACAATGTTATACTTGTCTTAAACACTTGTAACATAAACATATTAGTTCTTTATAAAAAATGTCACAAATATATTTTCGATATATCAATTTTCAATTATTTAGAAAATATCAATTTATAAACCAAGTTTTCAATAGTTTGTAAAGTTTGTACCAAAAAAATTTTGTACCGGAACCCACCTCTAGCTACAATATGCTTAAGCAGCCCAAATCCAACATGTATAGCTTAAGCATTGCAAATCAAAGGAAAAATATACATCTCAAAGGAAATGTGGATTAAAGCAATACCAACTGAAATGTACATCCACTTGGGTCATCGCTCACAACCTCCACCTTTGAGAGATGTTTCAACTTGTATATTTTTGCAGGCTGTAGATGCACAGAACAGATGATTTAAAGATCTATTACATATACTGCACCATTACTAAGAATCTATATCATAAGAACTATCAATACAATTTTCACTGACAAATAAGTCAATCTCTAATACTCCCTCCGTCCTGTTTTTCTTGTCTGTTAATCAAAATCCATCTTTTATACAATCAAATTAATTAAGTTGATAAGTTCCTAACATAGTATTTAGTTTAGTGATTTTTATCAATTTAACTTTCTGATATTGATGAGTATAATAAATCAGCTCCACTCACATTCTTGGTTAGCAAGAGTTTCTTCAAAAATTCACATACCCATTAACAACATAGAGCCTAATTCTGAAAAAAATTCCTGCCAAACATTAGAGGGGAATTTTATTCATACTTTTGCTTAACCAATTTTGTGGAGGGCAAAAATGGATGGAAAATTTTTACTATATCCATATCTTATTATCAATGTACCAGGATATCTATAAAAACAGTTACAGGGAATTGTCTTCCATATGCAACTCTCACAAACTTATAGCATATCCATGGAGGCCGATTCAAACAATAATTCAAGACGTCGGAGGAGTAAAGATTTATCAATTGGAGAAAACGGAGAATTAATGAATTTTTATTGGAAAAAGTGTTGAAGGAAGAATCGACATGTTTTACTTACAGAAGCTGCCACTATGTTCTAAGACATGCCCTCACACAATCAAGCAACTTTGGAATCAAACACAAACACAACTTGCAAATAAAAATAAAGTCGATTTACCATCTAAACGAGTCGGAAAGGTTGGTAGAAATCGTGTTCATCTTAGCCCCAACAAAATTATACAAATTCCTCTAAATCATTGTTCTACTGCCCCTTCTCTCGCAAAATTTATCAATGTACCAAAAATAAATGTGCTTAGACGAGTAAAAGGACTTATCTGTCCACATTCAAATGCAGTCAAACCACAATTGACAGAAGAAAATTAAAGAGCAAGGTTAGAATATTGCTTGTCCAAAATTGATCCGAATACTTTATTAATTTCAATAATGTTTAATATGATTCATTTTGATGAAAAATGGTTTTATATGACTAAAAAACACCGCAAAGTATTACCTAGTTCGTAATGAACCCGAACCTTCACGAAATGTTAAAAGCAAAAAATTCATCACTAAGGTCATGTTTTTTAGCCATTGTTACTCGCCCCCGAATTGATTTATCAAGGAACAAAATTTTCCAGGAAAAATTGGGCTATTCCCTTTTACTTATAAAGAACCCGCAAAGTGAAACGGAAAACTCGCACTAAAGTTACTAAGGTTGATGAATATATTACGAAAGGAAAAATTAAAACCTGCATTGAGAAAGTATTACCAGCTATTCGAGCTAAGTCACCGAGAGGCACTGGTACAATTTACATCCAACAAGACAATACAAAGCCGCACATTGATTGTAATGATGCTGATTTTATTCAAGCCGCATCAATTGATGGGTCTGATATTCGTCTTACATGCCAACCTGCTAACGGTCCGGATTTGAATGCTTTAGATCTTGGGTTTTCCCGCTGTATTCAAGATTTGTAACATGAAAAAGCGCCTACTATAATTGACGAGCTACAAGCAGCTGTTAAACAATCTTTCGAGGAATATCCACCAGAAAAGCTCAACAAAGTGTTTTTGACTCGGCAGATGTGTATGAAAGAGATTATGACAGTTAATGGTTATAATAATTACAAATTCCCACATATGGGTAAAGATACTAGAACGAGAAGGTACATTGCCACAGCAAATAGGTTGTGAGCCTAATCTTGTGAATGATGTTCTTGCATTTTTAGAAGAGCAAGAAAATTGATCATGGAAAAAAGAGACAAGGCATTAAATATGGAATTAGGACAGAAGATTTTGTGTACTACGTAGAATAAGTTGCAGGTGATTTCTTCTGCAAAATTGTGTTTCCGGGTAATACTAATACTCTGAATCATAGGGGTAGGTGTGGAGATGGTCTTATGAGTTATGACTAGGTTATGATTAAATTACTCCATTATCTATGTCCCTGTTATAGTGTTACTCTATTATATATGTTTTCTTTCTCTTATGTTTTTACGAAAAATTGGGAGTACATGTAATATGATCACTTCCTTTTTATGTTTGCTATTAATTCACAACTTAGTTTTTTTAATGCACCTGTTCTATTAGTAGATTAATTAAGTTTGTTACTGTGTTAAGCACTTGCGTTTCCTCCAATGTGTTCAGTATGTCAGCAAGAAGCACCTGTGTTCAGTATTTATGAAAAGAAGCATGTTATCTGATACACGTGAATTGTGTAGTTTGATTTCTATGACAATGCAATTCTTAATGGTACTGTAACTATCGAAGAACATTGGTAATGATCTCGCAACATGCTAACTACCTGGAAGGTACCTAGAACTCTGGCAACAACCGGAATTCTTGGAACACGGCCTATGGTTTCTAAAATGAGTCAAGAAATTAAAGGAAAAACCAGCATTTGTGTTGAAAAAACAAAAAATGAGGAACCACATGCATAGGACCTTGCAGTCAATACAAGAACTGAAGCATTAGGAATTTTGAACCAGAGAATACCAAAGTTCATTGGAGAACTTTATAATCTACCTGACTACGTGTACTCGTTGTGGCGTCGAACATGGTCAGTGGATTGATCAATTCCTAAATAATAGTATATCTAGTCCTATTCCTGGAGAAGCTCGGTAATTTTAAATCACTAACTGTCAGACCTACAGATGGAACCATTCTGGATTTCTAATTTCAGCTGCTTAATCCATGCTTCAGAAAATCTGGGATAGATTTAGATCCATGCTTCTTAATCCTTCAGAATCATAGTTAAAAAGTTTGTTGGAATATGGCATTTGCTCAAACTTGAATGTTATTACTGGTCCTAAATAATTTGCAGCTGTCCAAACATACAGGGTAATGCTGAGATTTTTACATAGTGATATTTATCATGTGATTCTGAATTTCTGATCCATTAGGTTCGAAGCTGCACTCTAAAACTCGACAGAATTCACTGCATATACTTGCACTTAAAGTTTTCTGCTGATACTTGTGAGACTAATCAAAATTGAAAGCATTGTTGATGTGCTTTCAATAAGTATATTTTATTTGCTGCTCCAGGTGGCTTGAACTATTGCATGCTAATTATAGTTTGCCCCATTAACCTGGGCTACATATAAATATGGCAGCAGCATTCTTACAAATGTGAATGTTTTTTATAAGTTCTGTGACAAAGTGTGGTTGTTAAAATTTTAGTACTGTTTGCTTATGTTATTTTGGTTAAAGTTTTTCATACACCAAGTTAGAGCAACTCAAACCCAACACTATACCACTATTATAACGTAAGTTGTAGTGTAAAATTAACTTCAAGGCAACACTATAATAGTGTAGAAGTTACACCACATAAATAGGGTGACACCAAATTTGGTGTTAAAAGTACATTTGGCGTAATTTTTACACCAAATTTGGCGTCTTTCAAAATTTCTACTATGCCCTTGTCTTTGTTAACAAAAATATATTTATTCCCATCATTTCCAAATTATATCCTATTATATCCAAATAAGTTACTTTTTAAAAAGTGCAACTATCATGCCTCTTTTTAGACATTTAGGGTAAGATATAGTCTAGATGGGTTGGATTGATAATGTGAATGATTTAATTTGACACTAAATTAGTGTAAAGGTTACACTATTGTAGTGTTATGGGTTGGAGATGGTTAGTGACTCAATGCAGGGTTTTTATCCACTTATCGAGCTACATAGCGGATTGAATGTTTCAGTAGCTAGAGAAGAACTTGTCCATTCAAACTCTTAAACTTGTGTTCATTTCAAAAATTGTTTATGTTAGTGTACACTAATTTTGAAAAAATTGGATTGTAGTGTTAACAACTGTCGATTTATCTTTTGATTTTGTTCTTAATTTTGTAGGTAGTTTGAATCTAAACATTCTTTCTTAAATTACTCTATCACTAATTTAAAAAAGGCAAGGATACAAGAGCAAAGATGTTAATCAATTTACTATAATTATTAAATGTGGAAACATTTTCTAAGACAAAGAAAAATGGAAACAGTGGACAAGAAAACGTGGACGGAGGGAGTATAATTTTAGTTGAACCTATAAACCCATAAGAAAAATACTTAATTCTTGAGTAATTGAACACCAGTAAATAAGTCATAAATTATTTTTTTTATATTATACCCAAAGATTCTTCATGATTTGCAAGAACAAAATGATTTAACATCAAACAAAAGTAAAGGTAAAAAAACAGGGACATTACCTCAAGAACTCCTCCGCTGGAATACTTCAAGACTCGAAGAAAAGCTTTAACTCGCTGTGGTTTTTGCTTTGCTGCATGAACAAATCATAAAGCGCAATGTAAACAGAGTGGCCAGAATCAATCAATCTGGCATGTTTAAATATATGTCAATAAGGAGGATCTAAAAACTTTCAAAATATTTAGAATGTTATTAAAGATCTAAAGCAGGGTATGCCTGAAGCTGTATTCATATATATTCCAAGACAAGAAAAAGAAACTGCTCATATCTTGGCCAGAAATGCTGTGAAGTTTTATTTTACTAGAATATTATCATGGAGCACAAAATAGACACTAAAGATGAAGTTAAAAACACGAAAGTACAATGCACAATCTGCTACACCAAGTAGCGATTGAGCGGACTGCCTAATTCTGTCACAGTATGCATTGTTAAAATTAGAGAACAATAAACTCTTTAAATCACAAAAATGTCAAAAAATGAAAATATGGATATATATAGGCACGTCTTAGGTAAATCAGAATCTCGCCCTATACAGAGAACATAAACAATAGGGGGGAGAGAGAGAGAGAGGGAGAAGAGAGAGAGAGAGAGAGGGAGAGAGAGAGAGAGAGACAGGGAGGGAGAGAGAGAGAGAGAGAGGGGAAGAAGAGGGAGAGGAGAGAGAGAGGGAGAGAGAGAGAGAGAGAGGAAGAGGGAGAGGAGAGAGAGATAGAGAGGGAGGGAGAGAGATAGAGAGAGAGGGAGGGAGGGAGAGAGAGAGAGAGGAGGGCGTACTGGAGATGGCGAGAACTCTAGGTTTAGCCATGGCACTACCACGACCTAACTTGGCAGTTTTGCCCCAAACACCTTGACCACCACCTTGGCTCTTGGCGACGCGTATAGACATAACCACCTTCTGTTTAGTGCCTTCAATGGCTGCCTCGCATGCTCGACGTAGCTCTGCATCGTCCGCGCTTGATTTCGCCATTTTCTCACTATCCCAACTACTACTGTATTATGCATGTATATCCAAAATTGTATGTATCGTTAAACAGTACTCCATTATAACTAACTGTGATTTGCTTTCCACAATTCCAGCAACCTTTGCCAGATGTATATTTTTGTCACCACATACCCAATTTTATGTTTCATATTCATACAAAATTAAAAAAAAAACATGTTTCAATTTTGATTGTTTAATTTTAATAATTCCATCTGTCACTGCCCTTTATTTCATTTTTGCTTCAAGACTTATTTATATATTTGATTTTGTACTATTAAATAAAAGGAACTTTTTATATTTAAATTATTTCCAGAACAAGTTCTTGTTGGTACTGGTAGTGCTCCAGATCACAATACAATCTATAAAAGCAAGATCAAGAATTTTAAGCTACACGATAAAATGTCAGGATGAACTCAACTTTCACTGAGATTGTTTCATGCAGCAAGACCAGCATCTTTTTTAAGCCAAGAATAGACAAAATTATAACTATAACAGCAAAAAGATGTGGCCAAGATAATCATCCCCGTACTCTTCGAGATGGATCGGGAAATTCCAGTTTCAACTTAATTTTGTATGTTACATGAGAAGGAGAACCTTCAAGTTTGGTCTGCTGAAAAACTGCGATGCCACGTGCAAACGCGAAAGAGCCTGTGCCACCTACCACAACAAGTTCATCTCTGTCCTTGTGGCCAATATTCTTGGCTTGTACACTGAGGCTCCCGGAATATTCGTGTGTGTCGAATGTGAAGTAAATAATATTGAACGCCGACTGTGTAAATTGTTCAACTGGGAGTATAAAGCCTTGTGCTTTTCCAACTACCAGTGAAGTGTTTTCTGGGCCGTCGGTGAGGGTGCGATGAAAGATTAATGCTCCAGCGTCTGGTGAGGGCACACTCTGGAGATCGGAATTTGAAAGTTGAGGCTGTTGAAGGTACAAGGAAAAAGCCATCAATGGGCTTGTAGAATTCTTCAATGGCTTTCTGTGAACTCCTGGAGAGAATATTGCGAGTAATATAACTATAAGTGTAGCGAGAAGAACCCCGGTGCAGAAGATGATCTTTGGAAGCATACTTTTGGTTTCCGTGTGCTTCTGTAGACATTTTCTGGAGTAAGTACTTGTAAATAACTGGCCTAGTGTTTGAGTTAATGTTTTGGCCACCAGATACACCTCTTTACCTACTGCACCTAAACCATTATATATGTTTCAGAATAAAACAATCACAACTGATTTGCCGTGTAATTGAGTCAATGCTATAGACAAACAGTCAAACATTTAGCAAACTTAAAACGAAGTTTTTAAAAAAATTCTCTAGAACACAGAGGAAATCATACCGGGGTCGATCTAAAACCCGGGTTTTTTAGTTAGAAATTTTGGTATCACATAGATTCACAAGCTTTAAACATAATTATTAATATTGTATTAATTGCTAATAACAAACTATTGTTGTCATTGACGTCTCAATTGAGCGGGGGGGGGGGGCATCACAGACCTGACAGGGGACACCTAGAATTTTCGGTTGCATCTAGTCAGGCAATGCTACTTGACAGTTGACAACATGCCAGTTCCCTACAACTTGATGGAGTTCCAGACTTCAATACACAAGATCTCGAGGACAGATAATGCAAGTGACAAAAAAGATAACAATTCCAGCATTCTTAACACGGCAACTTAGTTAGCCAACTAAACCAGGATCCCAGAAAAAGGCTTAAAACCCTTCAGTGTCATAGACTATCAACAATCAACAAAATTTCATCTAATCTCATATAATATTAAGAGAACTTTTTTGCTGGACTAGCTTCTATACAAACAAACAACATTTAACATCTCATATAATTTATAGAAACATCTTTTTTGAACTAGCTTCTATGAATTTTACAAAATATTCTGCTGGTGGAAACCATGGTGTGTCAACGTCAAACTTCCTTTAACATTGTGAACATCAGGTACAAACTTCTAATTCATGTCATCAGAGTAAGAAAAGGACGTCTTCACCTACTGCACACGATAACAACTTTTATATACGGACTTTAGGATCTACACTCATCTGCATGGTGCCATGCAGCTTGTAAATTAAATAGTTTGTAATCGATTTCTGCGGTGCTATAACAGAATGAAGGGCACTACATAACAGTGCTATAAGAGAATGAAGGGCACTACATAACGGGAATATAGCTTTAAGTAAAGCATTTACCTTCTGATAAAATCTGGTTTGTTTTCTTTATCAATGTTCTTTAGTGGATGGCGGGTTCAACTGGTGTTTGCTAACACTATGCTTTTTGAGCCCCTCCAGTAATTGCAGTCAGTTGCATCAAAATAATCTATATCTTCACCTTATGGGCCAGCAATTCCTGTCTTCTGAGGTCCTTGAAGATAAATTTATGGAACCAACACAAACAACATATTAAATCACTAGAGGCTTAGCCTTTCGTATGTGGCCCATGCTATTAACAAGATCCTTTCTAGTGCAAACAGGGAACATATTGATATTTTTCAACACTTTCATCCGCCAGAGAACATATGGAAAACTCAGTTGATCACGAGAAGTGAAACGAACCACTTCATTAAACCAAAGGCACATAAACAGATTAGTTGATGGTGTGTGTTCCCTTACAATTACTGAGGCCTCAGATAGAGCTGCAAACATAGATATCGAGGTAAGTATTTATAAAGGTTTATGCCTGTCTTATTCAAATAGAACATTAGAATTGCCGTTACAAGCATACCCTTTTTTCCATTAAATCTCTTATCTTCTGGAAGGCCATCTAGACGGTACTGAGACAATTGTATCTCCACTTCTTCTGGGGTGGCTTTGTTTTTCTTGACAACAGCCTTTGCCTCATCATAAACACTACTTCTGGCTCCATGTTCAGAAATTGCAAGTACAGAATTCGAACGCCAAAGAAGGGCTTCCAGCACACCCAGAGGATCCCTCCTAAATTGAGATTTCGAATCCACCCAGATAGAGTAGCTTGATTGAGGAAAGAGACGATGGGCCAGCATCTGGTAAAAAATACACGAGGAATGATTTTTTCAAGTAAAATAGAAGAGGGTGAAACTGTACCACAAGTATTTCTCGGAGAACTATGTAGGTTTTTTCTTTAACAAATACCTTGATATCATTATACGCAAAATTCCCATGTATGATTGGTGATTAGTCTACTTGGCAGCAAGATAATTTATTTATATTTTATAAGGTTTGTACACTGACAGCACCACAGAAATAAGAACAAAATTAAATTCCACAACGGCTTTCCTACCTTCGGAATTTTACCATTCAACCTCTGGTCACTGAAAGGAAGATTTCTAACTAACACAATCCGCCACTTCCCAATGTAGTGGTCCTCGCCAACTTTGTGCCCTGCTATTTCCTGTGCAGCAAGAGTGATTTCATCCCAGAACGCCACATAGCAAACCTGCACTATCTTTGTAGTTTAGCAAATCAAGTAAAGCAACCTTTAGCAAGAGAGACCACTTCAGCAATATTAATACCCTCTGAAGTGATGACTCAGACATTCCAATAGGTTGATAGAGATCATCTCCACCACCAAATGTACAAGTAGATACGACAACTTTGCATGTTTGCATGAATCTTTTGTCGTCATCAGAGATTATGAACCCACCATCCTTGCTATAAAAACCACAATGAACCCTGGACATATCATTCACCTGTAGTAATTATGTAATAAGAAACGATAGTACATATCTATGAACATAGAAATAAGTAGTACATATTCATGTAAACAAGCCGTGGAAAATTGCAAGGGACTAATATAACTACTGATGTAAAGAAAGATCGAATTGCAGCAAGATCCAGAAGTAAATTCATCTTAAGTATCAATTTCAAGAGGAATTCTAACTTTACTTGATAAGTAAAGAAGAAAGGGACCAAGAAGCTAAACATACAATCTTAAAAGAATGTTCTCTTTGCTCAAAAGATTGGTCTCCAGTGAACAGATTAAATCTTGTGGTATTCATCTGCTTACGAGATTGGATCCCATCAGGTGTATCGCTCTCTGATAAGTATATCAATTTTTTGATAGGATCGACAAACTCCTTTTTAATTGGGATATCCAACTGCTGAAGTTCTTCATCAGGAAGGAGCTTTAAACAACCTGACATGGTCCATTAATGTCTGTTATTAAGTAAAACAAATTCGAAGTCATAACATATCACAAACAGAAACATTTTACTAAAGAGACTAATAATCTCCACATGATCCAAAGTCCAAACTCAAAATGATAAGTATGTACAAAGTCGAAACAATCTTAAGTACAAGCGTAAATTTAATCTTTATTCACGTAGTAAAACACTCATGGTTTCTTACCAGCGTGTTACCTTGCATATGTAAAGTATAAACATACTTTTTTCTCAGTCAACCTCATATTACTACCGAATTCAAGCTATAAGTTATCAAATCTATGTTATTAAGTATAATAACAAACCATATTGTATAATCACCAAATCATAAATATAATAATATCACTCTTTAATCTTCACGCATCCTCCATTTTATCACCAAGTCTACACTAGTACTACTAAATTTACAGATCAAATATCAGATTTATAATTTATTAAATCGAGCCTATAATAATGTAATGCCGAAGATTTATGTACATTCACTAGCGATTCGCAACCAAAGCATTGTTTCAGCTATAGGAATCACCGGCTATTCTATTTCATTACACATGAACTCTAATTGAACATATACATAAACACAATTAAATTAGCAATAGAATGCAATCAATACAATACAATACAATACAGTTACAAAATACAATGTAATATAAAAGATCTGAATAATAATTGAAATACTTACGTTCTCTAACTCCGGCAACAACTCGAGTAGTCGGATCTAACCGATTCAAGTTCCCCGGCGATTTTATCTCCGTGACTGAGTCATGTTTCTTCTGAGTCGCGAGCTCCGAGTTGTGTTTGTGACCTAAGCTAGAGGCCTCGAAAACGAGAAGTCCGGCAGCCGGAAAGAAGAGAAACAGCGGCCACCAGCGACGGAGAAAGCGGGAGAGTAATTTGGCGGAGCCACGTGGCGCAGATTTCTTGCGTTTACGTCTGGCTCGGAGACGCAATTTCTCGGCGAGATTGTCGGAGTCTTCGTCGGAGACATTGATTGCGACGCTGTTGTTATTGTTGAACATTTTTTACACTCATGGAGATGAAAATTGTAAAACTGGGAATTATAAATTGTATGTTCTGTGACTGCCAATTGGGTTAATTTGGAAAATTCAATCCAAATTATAGCTGTTTGAATTTGCGAAGTAATAATTTTATTTTTTTCTCTTTCATTATTTTTATAGAGAATTTTAATAAAATTATCAATTATACTAATTGTTTATAATTTTACTATTTTAAAAAAATATTTGTAAAAATATGGTGTATTCAAAATTTACCAGATATGTAACCAGTTGATTCCAGTTTTTTTTTTTTTTGCCAATCTTTTTACTTATAACTTAGTATCTGTTCTGTTAGAGGAGAATCGAACTTTGGTGGTTCGACAAGGACGAAATTCGTCGAATGTTACATATAATAAAATTGAGTTGTTATTTTTGTAAAAAATGACATTTTTGCAAATAAAAAATAATTTTTGCAATTTTTTTAAAAATAATAATATTTTAACAAATAAATTTTTAAGAACTACATTTTATTAAGGTATTTTTTTTAATGCGTGTCTAAGCCTCGTTACTCTGTGTGTACAAAGGTGACTAGTAATTTATACTGCTCGACACCATGTGTGAATGAATAATTTTATCAAGAGCCTAAGCAGAATTTACACTGATTCACAGTACATAAAAAACAGGATCTACCATAACAAAAGCTTCCCTCACAAAGTAATGATTTCATTAAGCATCAATAGAGTATGGTGTCTTCAACAAATCATAAGGAGCCCAAAGTGCATCCAAAGGACATGGCCGGTTATTGTCCAGTCTCACCCACGGTTTCCCCTTACCACTCCAATGCAGCAAACTCACTGGCCCTGGATGCAAATCGCGGCAAAGACCGCGAAAATTATCCCCACCTAGGCCATGCTGATTCCATCTGTGATCCACTGGAGCTATGTTTCCTGCAAAAACAAGCATAAAAGGTGGTAATGATCCTAATTCATATATCCTCATCCTCTTCTGTAACTCCATCCATTCTTCTAGTCTTCTGGTGTAATCTCCGGCTCTCCACCGCGCTAGATCAATGACCATCACTCCGGTGTTAAAATAGCAAGCCTTGCGGTTTGCAAAAGTTAAAGATAGTGAAGGGTTTGACCAGAAAGTTGGAGTGAAGTATGTTGTGAAATTTGCATTGCAGTACTCTGGAGCTGCTAATACTATGTTATCAGATAGTGGAGTTTCCGAAAGTTTGGCAATGTCATCTACTAGTACTAAATCAGAATCTAGATATACAATTTTTTTGATGCATGATGGTAATATGCTGGGAAAGTAGCTTCTGGCGTAGTTTAAAGGGCAGTCAAGTGCAGACCGGATTGAGGTGGAGATGAGACGGGCTACGTAAGAGTCGTCGAAAGGATAAACTTGGAATTTTAGGTATGGAAAGGAGGTGGAGATGGTGGCATGTAAGAGTGAGGCATTGGAAGAAGCTGAGGTGACAAAGTGAAAGACTATGTTTTGTGGACAAGAGGAGTGCTGGAGAACGGAGAGAATCGCGGCCATCGAGCCACGGATGTATGCAGCATCAAGGGTCATTGCTACATGGACCGCGTTATCATAGCATAGATGGTGATCATTAGCCTTAAGGATGGAAGGGCAGTTTGGAGAGTTGTAGAACTCCGGGGCTTGTTTGAATTGTTGTGAAATTGAAGTAGAAATAGTAGTAATACGAGTCGAATGAGATGATCCAAGTAAAGAGAGTACAAGAAAGAATGGAATGAGGAGTTGGAGGTTTTGGTTTGGCATGGTGGAGAGGGGCAATGTTAGATTTAGACTTGCTTTGTGTGTGAGTTTTTATGAGTACAAGTTTGATTGACTTGCAAGTTTGGAGACACGTTTCGATAAACATAATAGAAGAGGAGGTGTAGAGTCAAAGGTTTTAAAGATTTGCAGACCAGAGTTTGTTGGGTTTCATCCTGTTTAAGAAATGGAGTACGACCAGAAGTGCTTCCTTGTTTACTTCCAATTTAAGGCCTTCAATTTAAGACTGAACTGTGCGAGTTATCATTGCAAACTATTACATTTACAGGGTCTGTGTTAGTGTCTTGTGACCCATCTGTTAGGTAGTAATATAATCATAGTACTCTTATGTAGAAGTTTAACTATTTTCTACAGCTTTAAAGTCCATGCTGTGGGCACAATATTTCTAGAAATAAAGCTCCGGTCAAAGTCCATTAGATGCATTTTAGAGTGTCGGTATCACTGTTCTAAGACCATTCCTTTCTTTCTTTATTACAGTATTTATTTCTACATGAAAAATTGTATGGTTCTCACCGATTAAATCTTGGCAAATTATCCCAAGCAATTTGGCTGGAATGCATCATCCGCAATGTTTCATTACAGGATTTCGCAATGTTTTATTACGGTAGGTGAGTACTACCGCAATGAAGTATTACGGCAACTGTATCCCTTTCAAAGATGGCTGGGGAACAGCTTCCTTAAATCTTTACCTACCTAGAGTGTGGCTATCATCAATTTTTGGACCATTTGTCGAACCTCAAGATTATAAAATAGAGTAGTGCTACATACTCCAAATTTGTTCCCAAAACTTGTCCCGAATGATGTGGCGTGACATTTATCAAATTTTAATTTGCGGACGCATGCACTTGTGTCACGTCTCATTATCAGAAAAATTACTAAGTATTTTCGTTCTACATCAGTATTTGGGAACAGTTTTCGAAACTCCAAAGTTATAATCGAGGATGGGTACAAATTCTGATTGTCTATTCTTTCTTTGGTCTGAGTCATTGTATTTTCCACAGAAAAGTCTCAAATTACTACATTGTCGATACATGCATGTGTGGTTGTTGATGCACCGGAAAATGAAGAATAAAGCCCAATAATCTTTGGGTTTTTGCTCACTCTCCGTCCCTTATCAAACACGTTTATATTGAAATTTCATAGTCATGACAAATATAGGGAACCTACTCAACACCAATAACTTTTGAAGCTTCAGGATAACACAGACCAACAAGTTTTGGTATTTTTGGATCAGTGTACATTACGGAATGTGAAATGTGTACTAGTCAAAATTCCCCATCTTGATATTTTGAAGACTGTTGAGTGAATCTGAACATATATAACGACAGACCGAGTTGACTCCAAAAATTAATATGTAGATTCTGCGCGGCTGTTTCATAGATTCGTAGCTCACTGCATTGCTGGTTGTGATACTCTCTGTTCAGATATAGTTCCATTTACTAATGGCGTTTTTCTTCTTGTTAAGTAACGGGTCCGTCTAAAACCTTAAGGTTGTCTAAAACCTTAAGGTTGTCTAAAACCTCAAGGTTGTAGAAGAAGGCCCGAATATGATATACTCTTTAACACTTCTGAAAGTTCAAGATCATTCTTCAGTACTAATTGTGATGACAGATCATTAGGTTACAACTGCTAGGTGAGTACTCCCAGAAGTTAATTTCCTTGGATGCTTTGATACAACTAGATGATGACACAAAGGACCTTAGTCATGAGAAAGCTGAGAAATCAAAAATTCTACAGGCAAACTGCATAGCATTTAGCTTTTGTTTATCTCAACTATCATCTACAGTTGATTCCAGTTTATAAATGAATTTCAGAGTTTGCGTTCGAGGCTTGTAAGTCACTAGCTGTCAACATCTGAGCACAGACTCTGGAACTAACTCAAGTTTCAAGAATTCAATTCCTGCACTTCTTGATTTGTTTTAGGGGAATCCGTTGTACGGGCTATAAGTCATATTAGTCAAAAAAAATTATTCATCGCTAGCCGGGCAAGGTATCTTAGAATTCCAATACCAGCACCGGATCAGCTTCGTATCTAACAAATTACTCATTCTTTCATCATTGCAGTAAAAAAACAACCCTCAATATTTGTTTAAGCATAAAATTGTTTCAGTTTCATCATGTTCTTTCCATTTTATTTGATAAATGTCATAGTATGAAGTATAAAGATACTTTATTAGAGTAGGGAAGGGATATATTGTTTGGTTGTTTCATGAGCTTGCCATTTGTAAGGATAAGAAAGAGGTGTAGGTGATGTAAGTTTGGTGACAAGAAGATAAAAACTGCTTAGACATCAGTATTATCGAATTTATCAAATTTTCTGGTGTGCGCCTAATGGCACATGCTAAGAATTCGTTGATGAATTGTCAAATTTTATTGGTAATAACTTATTAATAACGATGGACTTTCTACACGCACGAAAATCTCCACCAATAAAATTTTGACATCCAATCATGTACGAATTCTTAACATATGCCCTTGAACATACACAAGAAAAACCGTTGTGTTATTCGTATAAACAGAAAACAACAGGAGAATCAAAGGAAATTAGTTGATTGGCCTGACTCAGAGGTTAGGTTAGAATGAAACCTTCAAGTTGGGATCCCAGGAACCTTCATTTGCGTGTTGCTTGTTCTTTTTCTTACCAATCCCAAACAGCCCTGTTTGTTCTCAACCGTCTGTCGGTCTTAGCTTAGCTAATTTACTGTTTGGCCTTTAATATTTTTTTCCCCAGTGTTTTTCGCCTTTTTGACAATAAATGATACGCAAATTCTTAATTTTTAGATACACACCCTTTATCAAATCAGGCTGATTGGGGTGGAGGCGGGTAAATTTGATTATAACAATTATTTAATAAAAGTTTTTTTAATTTGGAAGTGTTTGTAATACAATTAAATTTATTTTATTTTACTTTTTTCATAATAAGCTTCCCGAAGTAAATTTTGAGGTTGTAGTTAAGAGTATAATCGAGTCGAGTCGAGTCGAGCCGAGTCGAGCCGAACAATACCAGACTCAGCTCAAACTCGATTAAAAATAATTCGGACTCGAACTCGATCGAACTTTTAATTTCAAGTTCGAAGTCCGGATCGTAAAAAGTTCAATAGGTTCGAGTTCGGCTTAAAAATTCAAATTTATTTAACTAAATATTAACAAAAACTTGAAATAAGACCGGTTTGGCTCGAGTTAGACTTGAGTTCGGCTCAAGTTCGATTCGATAAAAATAAAAAATATATTAAATATTTATATAAAAATATATTTATAATAAAAAATTTAAGATAATAAAGATTCGATAAGACTCATGAATCTTACGAACCCAATAATTTGAAGCCGAGCTCGGCTCGGTTAAAATTTCGAACTCGAACTCGGCTCGATTTTTTCAAGCCGAATTAAAAAATTTTACGGATCGAGTTCGAGTAACTTACGAACAGTTTAATTTGTTTACCCATAATTATGATTATTTGACCGCGGAGGCATGATTGTCGTCTATGATCGTTAATTTCCTCCGTACAGAAATGGAATCAGCGACATCACACATTCTATTTTGATAGTGACAAATTTCAACGAAACAGTCGTTGCCGTTGCAGTAAAGAATAATTGTCTAGTAATTGTTAATGTGATCAGTAGCAAATTGTGGTTAATTACAAGCGAGCAGCGGCTTAATTACTTGTAAAACAAATTTTATTTGCATATCTTATATATCTAATTAATGCAAATTATACGATTCACTAATATTCATTGCCGCATGTCTTCCCACTTATTAAGTTGAAATTTCTTTTATTTCTGAATAATTGTACCATTAGTTCTAAATAATGGAATGATTTTAATTCAAGCTCCCCATATGGTTTTCAAGATCTAGATCTTAATTCTGAACAGCTACTGTTATTCCATATTTAAAATATACAAACCAGCCAGGCAGCACCCATAACATTCTGACGAAAGAAATAAAAATTACTCACTCCGTCTCGTTTTATATTGGCCGCCATTCTAAATCCACGTCTTTAGCAATTAAGCGAAAGTTACCGGAAAATATCAACATATACAGTTAAATCTCATAGGGTTGAAATGGAGAAAAAATATTAATTTAGCGAGTTTATTATTTTATCAGGAGTAAAAATACATACACTGTGTCCATTATATTGGGACCGGAGAAAAATATTATTTTAACGAGTTTATTATTTTAACGATTATTACCTAGTCGATGTTCAACTATATAACACTTAATTTGCTTTGATATGAAAATCTGACCAATAATTTTGAAACAAACGAATAAGAAATTATTCTCAATATAAACGGGAACGGAGGGAGCATAAATTTAGAAAAAACAAATTTATTAAATAAAGAAGTGTGATAACGTGTGCTCGCAAACAAAGATGAGTAGATGAGTAACATGGTGATTGGTGTCGTGAAGACTAGAGCCGGCCAAACGAGCGGTTTGGCTCGGCCCGTTCGCAATTCGGATCGTTAATATTCGTCTTATTCGGCACGCCAACCGAACGGTTAATTATTCGCACAAACCGTGAAGTTATACGAACTGAATACGAATAACATTTTCAGAAACCGGAACCGGCCCGGAACCGAACCGGCCCGAACCGTTTAATTCGGCAACGAAACAGCAGAAGAAATTCGCGGTTAATTCGCGGTTATTCGTTCGGAACCGAACCGGCCCGCAGTTAACCGGCTCGCGGTTATTCGTGGATCGCCTCTGCAGTGCACGCGCCTTCAACGGTCACCTGCGCTGCCTCCCTCTCCCTGCTGTTCTGCTCTCCAACGTTCTGCTCTCCAACGGTCATCCAACGGTCAATTCTTCAACGTTCTTCAGCTATTGTTAACTATAAATATTAGTCCAAACTTTCTTTCTCTCTTCACTCTTAATCTCTCTCCATCTCTTTCTTTCTTTCTCGTTTCATTCTCTTACAACAATCACAAACAAAGTATTCCGGCGAAGAAATTCACAACCACACGGACACGGTACAATCTGAAGAAGCCAATTTTCCGGCGAAATATTCCGGCGAAACCGAAAAAAAAATCAGGCAAGCATATTCGAGCAAATGGAAGAAGGAAGGGGCACCGGCACACAATCATCTCAAGGATCGAGTCAAGCACATACGATGCGACCCCCCCGACCCGAAACTGGTAAAAAATCTATGAGTTTTTGTTTTTTTAAATCTGTTTTGAAATAGGTTTTTATTTATTTGAGGGTGTAGGTTAAATTTAATTAGCTGTCTATATTATTTTTAATTTTAAATTTATGGATCATTCTCATTAATATTCGGTTTCACTCATATTTACTCATTTATGTCTCGCTTAATGTTTTATCCCCTTATTTAAAAATTTTATTGTATTTACAAAAAATTAATCGTTATATAAGGAAAACATTAATAATACAAAACTTGTTTGTGAGTTTCGAATATTTTGTTAATTTTTTTATATTAAAAATATGCAGGCACCACTTGTACTTCTTCGAGACAATCCTCACATGTTTGGAATTACTTTTCGAGACAAGCAACGGAAGAACCCAACAGATTTAAATGTTTTTGTTTGCTTTGTATTCAAAGTGGCCGAAATCAATCTCCTTTTCTTCACTCTAAAGGGGCAGGTACGGGTACACTTGATCGACACTTGAAAGTTAATCACGGAATTTCGAAACAAAGTCACGAAAGTGGAGAGGCACGTGGACAATCACCGCAACAAACACAAATTGGTGGTTTCGTGACATCGACTCCCGGTGGAGGTATGCCTTTCCACTATAGTAGAGATAAAATGATCGAGTCTTTTGCTACTTATGTTACACTAGACGAGTTACCTTTTTCTCATGGTGAGAGTCAGAATTTAGAGCACATGATGAAAGAATCAATAAATCCGGCATTTAAAAGAATTCCTAGGAACACACTTAAACGTCACACACAAAAACAATATTATAGTCAACGAGCACAATTAATTGAATTTTTTCGTGATTATGATGGCATGGTTTCTTTAACTAGTGATTGTTGGAGTTCGAGTTGTGGTGAGCCTTTTATTTGTGTTACCGTTCATTGGATTGATTCCGATTATTTTCTACAAAAACGAATAATTGCCTTTGATGTTATGGACGAGTCACACACGGGTTATAACATAAAGACACGAATAGTCGAAACAATTAACGAATTTAATTTGCAACACAAGGTGTTTACTATTTCTTTAGATAATGCTTCGGCAAATGATAAAGCTATTTACTATATTGCACAAGATATTCCTACTACTTTAGATGGTGTTTTCTTGCATGTTAGATGTTGTGCACATATAATCAACTTATCGGCTCAAAAGGGTATTCAACAAATAACCGAATTTTTAGCACCTATTAGAAAAATAATTAAGTATTTACGTATCGCACACACATTAAAGAGACAATATAAAAAATTGTGTAGAGAAAACGGATTAATACCCAAAAAGTGGGGAATTGATTGTCCCACAAGATGGAGTTCGACTTATAAATTAATATGCGAGGCAATTAAATATAAGGTAGTTATCACCGAGTTATATAATTCCGATCCAAGAAATCAAGTGGAGGATAGACTTATTACCGAAAATGAATGGGACTTGGCAATTAGGGTACGTGATTTGCTTGATTGTTATGCACGTGGTACTAAGATATTTTCTTACGTTTACGAGCCAAATGTACATCTTGTTATTATCGAGTGTGTTAATATTATTACTACTTTAAAAGCATATGAAAATGATAATTGTTTTGGTGCAATCATTGTTGGTATGAAAAAAAAGTGGATAGAATATTTTACTGAATTTCCTTATATTTATGGTGTTGCATGTCTTATTGATCCCGGTGTTAGAAAAGAAGGTTTAGAAAATATGTTAGAACATTATTACTCGGTGTTGGGAGTTTCATATAATCACGTGCTTTATGTGCAAAATTGTTTAGACTTATTACATCGTCTTATAGATCTATATACTCCTAGAACTCAAAATATTATACCACCTAAGACTAGTCAGTCTAGTAGGTTTAATCCCACATTACTTGGTATCCTAACTAAAAAACAAAAGTGTAGAATTCCCGAAAATGCATCTACACCTACAACTTCATTTACCATGATTAGAGAGTTTTTTTCATATAACTATGAGTTTGATGAGGATTTTTCAATACTAACGTGGTGGAAGAATCATGAGAACCAATTTCCGGTATTAGCTAAAATTGCAAGGGACATTTTAGTAGTTCCCGCCTCTACCATTGCTTCTGAGTCCGCTTTCAGTGCCGGTAGAAGAGTGTTGGACGAGAAGAGATCAAGTCTTGCACCGGATGTGGTCAAGATATGTGTTTGCAAAAAGGATTGGGATCAAGCGGTAAAGAGACAACAAGGGAAGAAAAAAGATGACTCGGACGGTGAAGAGGATACTTGGATGACGATGGACACTTCATCGGAATCGGGCACGTCAGCGAACGATCCACAACAAGAAGAAGAATTTGAATAGTTAACAAAATATTTTTGCCATGTATTTTTAGAATTTGTTATGTTTTATATTTTCTTTAAAATGTAAACACCGTTTGTTCTGTTTTTTTTGGAGAGGAGTCCTCTCAAATCAATTGTAACATTTTTTTTAAATTAATAAAATTTATAGAGTTATCGTCCTCTTTTCCCTATTTTATTTTAACACATTATAGTTTTACAAACGTCCATTTTTTTAGATACCTGAATCAAGAAATTGATTTAATTTTCTATTAATTAATTACATCAATTAGTTAATTTATGAAAATAAATTAATCCAAGTTAAAAGAATGTGTACACATAAAAAGAAAAAGATCGGACAAAAAGAAAATAAATTAATCCAAGTTAAAAGAATGGACAGGGAATGAATAAACAAACATTATTCGAATAACTCGCCGATTCGCCGATTCGCACAAGGGGGCAGGCGGCCGCATTATTCATTTTATTCGTTCAATTCGCCATTCGCGAATAACCGCGAATAACTCCATTAACCGCATTATTCGTTCAATTCGCGGAATTCGCGGTCTGTTCACGGTTAATTATTCTCGTTGAACGGCCCGAACCGGCACGGCCCGTACTTCATAACGGTCCGTTCACGAATTTAGCTTTAATCAAACCGGCCCGGATTATATTCGGCCCGGCCCGCACGGCCCGATCGAATGGCCACCTCTAGTGAAGACTCGGGATTTCTGTTGAGAGTGTTAACTAACTCTACTATAAATAAGATCATCACTTTGCTCTCAGTCACAACTACTCTATAATCTTTATTCGACTCTTGTTTTAATCTCTCCTAACTAACACATAACAAAAATGGCGATTAGCTTCTTTCTTCTACTCACCCTCTTATTTGCAGGATCAAGATATTCATCATCCACTGTATTCAGAATCGAAAACAGTTGCAGCTACACAATCTGGCCCGGGACACTTTCAGGAAACGGAGCGCCTCTCGGTAAGGGCGGCTTTGCGTTATCTCCAGGACAGTCTGTGTCACTGACAGCGCCTCCTGGATGGTCAGGCCGCTTCTGGGGCCGTACTCACTGCATATTTGACGCTGCAGGCAGCGGTAAATGTGTTACTGGTGACTGTGCTGGCGGCCTCCAGTGCACGGGTGGGGGCGCCCCTCCCGCTACACTGGTGGAATTCACACTCGCTGGAGGCAACAGCGACAAGGACTTTTACGATGTTAGTTTAGTGGACGGGTATAATGTTGGAATGGGAGTGAGGCCACAGTCTGGGACCGGAGATTGTCAGTATGCGGGGTGTGTGAGAGACTTAAACGAGAATTGTCCAGCGGAATTGCAGGTGGCTAATGGAGACAAGACTGTGGCGTGCAAGAGTGCTTGCCTGGCGTTTAATGCACCGGAGTATTGCTGTACAGGCGATCACGGGACGCCTCAGACGTGTTCGCCAACAAAGTATTCTGCAATGTTTAAGAGTGCTTGTCCCAGTGCATATAGCTATGCTTATGATGATTTGTCCAGTACTTGTACCTGTGCCGGCACCGATTATGTGATCACATTTTGTCCAAGAACATAAAATTGTATTGTCATGGCAACATCATATATTCATGTCAACTACTACTCACTCACTTGGTGACGTAACTATTCTTATGACTCAGACCTCAGTATTTCCTGCTGAAGTTTCATTTTTTTTCATTATTGGGTTGAATATGAGATTAAATTTACTTGACAGAGGATAAAATAATTCATGATTACATAATTAATGTAATATTAATTATGCCCCGTCTAGGTAATAAACAAAATCCATTTAAAGGGGTCCAAAACCCTAAATATTAATTAATTTCGTAATTAATTAATATGGATAAATAAAGCTGATAAGTAGAGTCCAAATAAGGATATCATCCCTTGGAGACTGGCATCCAAAAAATCTCATGGCAGTAGTCTCTAGGAATCAATTTCCTACATTCTAGGACTCCAAAGTCCACTCTGAATCTGAGACTTGTCCAATAGGTCTCCTAACCCTAATTCAATTCAAGACACCCTATGCCTATATAAGGGGTCTCACCTCACAATTTAGAACGACGTTTTTTGACTTGATCATTGGCATACAACAAGTCACATAGGCATTTTGTGAAGGCAAATTGAGTCACGAAGCAGAGAGCAGTCAAACAGAGTCTTGAAGCTCACGAACCCTTACAATAAATACGCCCTAGTTTTCTATCCACAACATTTGGCGTCGTCTGTGGGAAAACAACAACAACCATGGTGAACACACGGAACAGAAACAACGTCCCTGAAGGAATACCGGTTGGGACAACCGAGACAATTTCATCTGCCATTGAGATTCTCCCTCACTCAATTTACTCGCAAGTGACAACGGATCCTTTGAATCCCCGATCTGAATCACAGCCACCCCTAGTCTTAGGGACGAATCCTGAAAATTTGAATTTGAATGCACCTTTGGGAACTCAATCCGCGAGCTTTGAGATGTCAACTATAGTGCATCACACTCCCTTGAATCCCACCTATGGGATGTCGATCTACTCGGAGGCTGGAGGGAGTAGGCCGCCCCTACCGTCTCGATCCCAGCCTGGAGATGACCCTAATTATCTTAGAGGTCTACAACCGCTCAACAATGAAAAAGACGTGTCAGGGTCCTATACTACTGAGGAAAGTGGAGAGTCAACTGACGTGGATGCCCATCATAGGAGTAAAAGAAGGGATAAAGAGCCCATTGGAGGTAGTCGCATTGAGCCCGTGGGAGGCAGGCAACCCGGATTTCAGGAAGTTCAGAGGGTGGCATCTCAGACTTTTGAGGAAAGGATACGTGCCCATGAGGCAGAAATCCTAAGGCTAAGGAGGGACATGAAGAGGAGTCAGGCTAGGCAGCCAACAAGGGCCAACCGAGCTAGAGGAACTAGGAAAACTACCCAGGTCATCGATTTGGAGGAAGCTCCTAGGAGAAAATCAGTGGAGGCCCCTCGGGGAAACCCGTTTGAGTTGCTCCCCCTCGAAGACCCAGACGACCCAACTCCGCCTTTCATAGCAGAAATCATGAACACCCATATCACGAGGAAGTTCAAGATGCCGACTATAAAGGCCTATGATGGAATGGGAGATCCCGCTAATCACGTCAGGACCTTCTCTAATGCACTGTTGTTGAATCCCGTGAATGATGCAATCAAATGTCGGGCTCTCCCATAAACTTTATTAGGCATGGCTCAAATGTGGTACAACCGTTTGCCTCTAAACTCAATTGGGTCCTTCAGAGATTTAAGTTAAGCTTTCATCAAGCAATTAATCAGCGGGAAGGTGCATGAAAAAAGCTCCACTTCTCTCATGAGTATAGTACAAGGGGCAAAGGGGTCTTTTAGGACTACTTGAATCGATTCAACAAGGTGGTCTTGAAAGTCCCAGATCTTGATGACAAGGTAGCTATGATAGCGTTACAACAAGGAACCGAGGATAAATTCTTCAAGATGTCTTTGGCCAAGCGACCACCAGAAAATATGTTGCAGCTCTAGAGTAGAGCAGGAAAATATATTCAGGTGGAGGAGAGCATGAGAAAGACGGTGATAAACAATGAGCCCGTTGGTGGGAAGAAGAGGAAAATATATTAGGAATACAATGCTAAGGACAAGTATCCTAGGGTTGAAAAAGACGTTGACTCAACCCCGAAGAAGGGAGGACCTGGACAAAAGTTTACTGCGTATGCTAGGTTGAATGCTCCTAGGAGCCAGATCTTGATGGAAATTGAGAAAGATGGGGATGTTCGTTGGCCTAAACCCCTGAAGGCTGATTCTGCAAAGCTAGATAAAAGCAAATATTGTAGGTTTCACAAAGATGTTGGTCATGACACCGATGAATGTTGAAGGATGAAATTGAATTTCTTATCCGAAAAGGGAGATTGAGTTAGTATACTGGAGATGGAGAAAGAGGAGAAAGAGACAATAATGGAATAAGGAACTTTGATGATCGTAGGAGGGATCAAGATGATCAGGGACGAAATCCCTAACCCCGAGGATCAGTGATAAACATAATTTTTGGGGGACCAACTGTTGTTGGTTCATCTAAAAACTTAAGAAAAGCTTATGCTAGAAAAGTCATGCATATAATGGGGGAAGCTCCGAAAAGGGCTTGGGACATGAGTAGCAATGGTTTTTGATGATTTTGACTTGGAAGGGGTCAAGTTTCCCCATAACGATCCCCCAGTCATAACACCCATAACAGGGAATAGCCCGGTGAAGAGAGTCCTGGTAGACAATGGAGTGTCGGTAGACATCTTACTATATGATACTTTTATAAGAATGGGTTACAATGATTCCCAATTAACCCCAACTGATATAAAGATATCTGGTTTCGCTGGAGTTGAGTGCCCCGCTGAAGGGATAATTAAGCTGCCTCTAACAATGGGGCATGAGCCAAGACAGGCCATGTCAGTCGAGAAAATTATATCATGTCAGATTGTCATTCTCAAAGACTATTATATAGAGAAGTTATTTGTGTTATTTGTCATTTGATATCTACAATATTAAAGTGCATAAATGAATTAGTATGCAGATGATCATTAAATTATGTTCAAGTGATTATTCATATATATTCACAATATATATCTCCCACTATTTTACCAAATAAATAGACCTAATTATTAATTCAGAAAGAATATCTTTTATACCCTTTCTAGTGAGCCCGGATCCATATTTCACCATGTGTTAGGTCAGCTTTAGTTTTTCTCCTAAAACATGATTATTTAGGTAGACAACATTTGTCAATTATATCAACTATATAACTCTTGGATAGCTTGGTGGAATAACATTTGTTCATATTTATATAATAAATCTCGTCAAACTCTATGCTTCTAAGTTCACAATCCTATTGTGGTAACTTAGTTAAGTCAAATGCAATAGTCAAAAAGTATCAATATACTTCAAAACATCTCCCACGATAGATAGGAGTACTTCGCTTTGGCGAACCCACTCTTTATCGATCTAGGGGTTAACGCATTGGACTCATTGGAAGGCATCTGATCAACTTAATATTAACTTTAGGGTTTTGTTAATTTTAAAACGATCATGATCCCATCATAAAGAGTATTCTAAGTTTTTCCTTGAATAAAATACTTCAAATCCACATTCGTCAATGGTTTGATTTTCAGGTAGTGAGGGAGTCACAATGGTCTCGCTTAAAACCCACAACCTTACAAGTTCAATGAACTTGCTTTTGACAAAGTCGCCCCATGTCAGAAATAAAGAAAATTTGTATTTTATTCCGTGTTTTATAAACACGAGAATCTCATAATCGTTTGTTCATTTTAAAATCTTGAGTCGTTACAGATTTTATCTTGTTTCATAAGCATGGCAAGGGTGTCGTATCTAATACATGCATCCTTAATCTAATCAAGCATGCATCTTTAAAAACTACTCTACACATATATTCATCATATGCGCTTATATATGTGAATTACAATAAAATAAACGTGGTTGGTTATGGTTTCATCTTATGTGATCTTTATCAAGCTAATCATAAAGATCTAGGTCAATCTAAGGTAGTAAATTAAATACAAGCTAACTATTACATTTCTTCTTTCTTGACTTGTGTCTTCCTTGTATTGCTTCATTGGATGGTCTCTGTGGAAATGCTCTTCCTTGATCTTTAAGTCTTCATGTACATTACATTAATAAAATATAAATGATCATCTAATGAACTTACAAGAAGAACTCGAGTAAATTCGAGGTTTAATAATTACATGATCAAACGACATGCAAGCCGTATTTAAAAAACCAAAACCATTAACCTAAGGTCATAGGCCATAACCATCCACCATGCTCAATTAATACTTAAGAACATGTTAAAACACATAATCTGATCTTAACATATCATACCCATCATGATTTAATCATAAAAATAAAATATGACAAAAATCAGAAAAATCATAATCAAATTCTGAAAATATTAAATCGTTGTTTAGAGGCGGTAAATGACGTTCAACGTTTTATAGACGAGTCTTACAGACGTTTAAATGACGTTAAACGTCTTTCAGACGCTCGATTCCCTATCGAATAGGGTATTCGTTCGCGAAAATCCGACACCAGACCCAGATTTCAGAGAATCTGCAGTACCTGATTCAGAATCCGTATCTAATACAATTCTCATAATAAGAACAAATATAAATCATGTATATATCAGTATACATACAGATTATATAATCATCAAATAATTATACAACTCACAAGAATATCATATATTCAAACCATACATATACAAACATATTATATCAACATCAAAACATGTCACATCATGTACATGTTTGTATATCAAAAACGGTTAAACACATAAACGAATTAAACACTTTCGCAAGTAGCTCTGATGCCATTGAAGGGTTTCTAGCACATAAACACAACGGAAACAATGTAAAATTAAATTAAAACCAGAATAAAATCGAAACCATACGCAGGATCCATGCGAAAATAGATATTTAATTCGTAGTAAGAATCTTTAGCTTATAGAAGCTTAAAGAGTTCATTAATGGAGAATTAATGAAGTTCCAAAACTTGTTGAATCACCACGTATCCCGCTCTCGTGATCTACGATCCACGGTATCCACACGAACGCTTTTCTTGAAGGATTGTTGTTTACTAACACCCAAAAAATCCATCTCTACCTCTCTTCCTCTTTCTCCTTGAACGTCTAGGGTTTTATAAACCATATATATTTATATATCAATCAGCCCTCAAAGAGTTTATATAAAGAGAAGAATGAGTTTTCTAATTATAATCTACTTATAATACTAATCTTAAATCCCAATTTATTATTTAATTAAATCACACTTAATTAATTAATAACTCATTTCAGAATTAGTTTAAGTAATTTCTCTATTTTATTTATTTAATTAATTAAGTTATACTTAATTAATATCATAAATAAATAAATTACTTATTTAATTTAAATTATTTCTCCTTCAAGCTTTCTTTATGTGTGACTCTATAGGTTATTAATTATAACATTGTCAATAATTTTAATCTCATATTAAAATTATAAACAATGAGGGGCATCTAGTAATACATCATTGCTACCCAAATAATAATAATTAAATTGGTGATTCGATTAAACCTTTCATGATAATGTACAATGTAATATAATCTCTTTAACCAAAAATTATAGATTAAACTAGAGTCATGTAATGTGTCATCTTCATCATAGTTTAGTTCAAGTTTCCTTGATAAATGATTAGACTATCATATCAAATCAACATTTGAGCGTGACCACGCATTTCATAGTCTATCTCACACAAGAGGCCAATAATATCACTCACAAAATAAGATGATTAAATCTCATCTAGATCATTCATATTTCTCATACGATTCATAATATATCCAAAATACACTTTTATCATTACCTGGTCAAAGGTAACTTTTAATGTAATCAAAGTACATTATTTCTCATATAAAAATATAATGATTTCAAGTCTGAGAACCATTACATCATTATCACAGTGAGAATTACTTATGACATAATAGACATGTAGAATCTCAAATTGGGTCTGTCCAGCACCACGTACATTTACATCTACCTGTATTTTTGACTTTAGTATCACTATACCTATGATCAATGAGATGTGATCATCAGTCAAAAAACACACCAGTCTCGATGCATTATTATTGTCCCTTAATAATAATACTCGACTAGGGACCTTTAGGAATATTAATACTATTCTAATAATCTCATTTCTTAGTCACATACTTAGAGATATAGAATTCATATCATATTCCAAGGACATTTATTAATCTAACATTTATATCACAGTAAATTAAGACATAATAAATTATAAAGAGAACGATTTATAGAACATAAACATTAATAATCCATATGTCTTAAATTAAAATATTATAGTTTGTCTAACAATTAATTATATCTAAAATTTGTGCATATCATACTCGCAGTGCCTAATCTCTATTTTGTTCACCCTGTCCATGTACTGCATTTTAAGATGTTTAGACTCATATTGTAATGTTTTTGGTAAAAGCAAGAGGTTGTGACACTGGCAGCTCCACATTTTGCTTTAGTAACACAATCCAGAACACCCAGGGGTGTATATTTTATGCTGGAATAATCACCTGCATTAACATCATCACCTGTGTTAGCATTATAACCCACATTATCATCACCACCCACTGTCACCGCCCAACAACAAGAACACAATGCTCTGTGTAGTAGCTTAGTGGTCATATTTTTTGCAAGTACTCTTAAAAAGGCACCTGTCACTTGTACCGCACATGGCTAGGGTTAAATTTTAATGAGTGATCAACATTTGTTATATATGTTATATAGTAATTTTAAACTGGTTAATTTTTTAAAAACCGAATTAGTTGGGTTGGGTCATTTTAAAGCACTCACCCAGTCGACCCAACCTTTGTGTAATTTCAGAGTATTCAGTTTTCATTATCCTTCAAATCCGCTTATTGTAATTTATAAAATCAAACACATGTATCTCCATTTTGTATTTGTTTCATTCTTTAGGCTTGGCTTATTTCAAATTTCTAACATACTAACATTCTCTTTCTATGGAAAAACAAATTATAGCATACCAGTGTTTAGATATATTGATATTTTAAATATAAAGAATCTTCTCAAATATCATAGATTCAAAATTTTAAGACACTTCTCCGGAAAGATTCCGCCGTGTTACAAATATTAATATAACTCCATCTTGTGACCATGTTTAAAGAATATACATATAATTTGTTAAGAAAGGTTAGTGATTAAATTGCTAGATTGGGCTTTTATGCATTTATGGGGATAGTTCCATGATTCCATAATTTCTATTTTTTCACTTTATGGCTCAAGATCCTGTAGATTTGGCTGCTCAGGGCTGCTGCTTATATTATTTAACTCACCTCACTTTCTTAATAGCTAAGGCATAAGACTTTACTGAAACAAACCTGCGAACTGTCATCATAATAGAATATATTTGCATGTCTTTTGCACTCATATGTATGTGAGAATATGCACATATTTATATGTATACAAGCATAACAAGAAACTTAAGATTTATCGACAAGTCTAATATATACTAGGGGTCCTCACTCAAACTATCACTTTCTACTAATTATTATTATTGCATCCTTTGTAATTCAAACTATTGAATACTGCTAAGACAAAATGAAATTGTGTACTTTTTTATGTCTGGAGAGATGTCAAATACATATCAACTTAGATCAATCAGTAGAAAAATTAATGGAGTCTAAAAATAAAAATTATTGTTGTAAATCACATTGATGATGTGTACTTTCCTGAGCTAAGATTAATGTACATTCTGCAAGCTATACGAATTCAGTAAATAACATATATGTCTTAGCTAAAATAAACTAAATGGAATGACATACCACATATTATTTGATAGACAAAAATAGAGGTAAATAGCAGAAAACCCATAAAATATATTGGACCAAGTGGAAGTACATCAACAAAAGGTTGGAGTTCCACTTGTAACAATCCTAAAAAAACTCAAGCAACTAAGAGTGATAGACAAATAAAGAATTATTTAATACTACAATTTTGTTGTAAAATAATATAAGGCCATATTGAATTTGCAACAACACCATCGTTTACCAACTGACATGACATGACGAGGTATAATCTTTTCCATAAATTAGGTTTGACCAGAGTAATTCAAAACTAGTAAACATAATAAACATTAGAAATGTAGTTCACGTGAACACTTGCTAAATAATGAATACAAAATAAAGGCAAAACAAATAGACTATGGTATTTACTATGCATTAAACATCATATATGTGATTCTTCACTTTATATAAACAAATACTTCTGACATTCGGCAAAGAGAAGAAACCATATGTGGTCATTTACTTAAAAAACATGATCGAGTAACTAATCAAAAAATCAACTAATTCGTAAATCATCGAGCTCAAAACATTTCGATTAACTAAAATACAACACGAAAACAATACCAAATCAGTAAATAATTATACCTCCTCAGTCCTCTCCCCTATGATCAGCATTACCACTAAAGCCTAGAAAATCATCATTTAAGCAGCAATTAAGCTTAACACCACCCTTCTTAAACTCTCCACAACTAAACAAAACTCATATCGTATTAATCAACAAGCTACAATATCAAACCTCTAATAAACCTACAATACAAACATATATGTGCTACCTACAATACAAACATATATGTGTGTGTTCTCCTCAACTAATCAAAACTCATGTTGTATTAATCAACAAGCTACAACATCAAACCTCTAATAAACCTATAATACAAAAATATATGTGTGCTACCTACAACACAAACATATATGTGCGCGTGCATGTATATATGTGTGTATGTAAAAGATTAGGAATATAAGATAAAGTGTTGATTGGAACAATATAATTAAGAAAATATGTATAATGGTCTATTACTGTGAGGAGATTATATAGTATTACTTATTCCCAACAAAAAACGAGAATATATCAAGATAGGTAAACATGACCAAAGTATCCCAAGTAAAAGAGTATTAAATCTGGTAAATTCCAATAATCATATGTGAGAATATATATCTACATATGGGTATATTTGCATAAATTATACAAGCCCTCCAATTCAAGCTTTAGTGATATAACCCAAATCATGGAAATAACAACCAAAGAAAATTTGTACAAATGAAAGTATTATTTAGAAGACCTCTAGAGACATTGTTTAGACATGTCTCAAAGGGGAAAAATAAAATTTGAAGACAACCTAATACTATATCTACTGCATGCTAAGTATGTAAAACAGAGTTAAAAGAAAGTAATTCCACTTTGTAGATATCAGAGGTTTAAGTATGTAGAAATAACTCAAGTCAAAAGATGAAGATGGTTATCCACTCAAATTTAATCCTTTCACTTTAAAATATCAAGAAAGATCACATATCTCACAACTCAACCGCCCAAAACTGACCTTTTCACCCGCAACTTCAAAATGTACAATATTTATAGGAAATTAGCACACTTAGCTTTATAATTTTATGGTGGATCTAAGTCTAGATACAAATGATGGCTTATCAAATGATAAACACAATTACATTTATAAATTTACTTTAGATATGTTGATCCTGGTCAAATAGCTCAAGAAACATGATATCCAGAAGTACCATGAACTATTTCACATCCCTGAAATATTTTAGCCTCATGTCATGCGGCCTCTTCAAAGAGTTTTGATTTCAACATATCATGATTCGACTTTGCAATGTTTACGGTCCTTAATATCAGTTTATTTTTTTAGTTGACACAACCTCCTAATATTTTTCCTAGAATCTAACTCAACTCTAAACCATATTTCAAGTAAACAGATGCAAACGGAATAGTCAAATGTCAAGTCCAAGAACTATTATTTACTTTATGCAATAACATAATTGACATAAGATTAAAAAAACTTTAAATTTTGTATTATCAAGTACCTAAATCTCTATGAAAGCCTAACTCTTTTTCAGGAAATAGGTATGTATGTCTTTTGAACATTTGATTGATGCCTAGCCAAAATTTGATTGCAAAAAGATTACTGCGAGTAAGCTTAAAACCTTAATGTCAGAGTTGTTGATGGAATATTCTTTCCGCGGTTAATCCTTAAGCCTGCAAACACATAAAATTCAACGATAAGCCGTTATAGTGTTGAAAGTAAGATGTTAGTCTCTAAAATATATGGACGCATAATATGTTTTCACACAAAATATAATTTTAGAAATATAAACCTTTTTGCTCTCTGAGGAGTGTGATGCAAAATCCATAGCAAGAGCTTGTAGTATATCAGGGTGTGATAAATCAGATCCTCAAATAATCATTTAGGTGATTTCCAAAATATTATTTGTTTCACATCATCATCCGGTAAGCAACCTCCCAATTGTTGCATTCCAAGCATAGTTGTTGCCCAAATAATCGTAATTGACAATGAGGTGCCCCTGAGTCTCTATAACACAAAACTTGTTTATGGTTCATCATGGGGATTCTTTTATTCGCATCATAAACGGATCTAGAAAGGTGAACATCTCACCTAAAAGGAGATCCAAGCAAATCGGGGTAAAAAAAATAGGAGTCAATGGGAATTATGAGAAGATGGAGTAATTTATAAACCATCTGCGACCTGCAACTCATGTTGAATCGAAAAAAGATATAATAAAAGATGCATCCTCTATTGTGGTTGAAAAAATGCAGGTTTTGGACCAGTAGGAGCAGATACAGTAGAATATTACGAAATGTTGGCTTTCAATTCAAAATTAGTTACCGTCAGATAAATAACCAAATTTACATCAACTTTATCATCCTAAATATATTACGGATAAATAAGAAAGGAAACAAAACCCATCAAACGAGAAATTATTACATATCCTAAAGTTTGATCATTTTAATTGTACACTAAAAATTCAGAAAAAAATAGGATACTAAAAATAAAGTTGAATCTAAATTTCAAATATTGAGGTAATATTGGCCAAGTGTGTGCTTTAGTAATTGTTTTGGCTACATTTACGTTTATAGCTAATAGGATGCTAAAAAATAGAGTTGAAAAGCATTATAATATATCGAAAACAAAATGATTTTTTCTAGATTATGCTTGCATACCTTATTGACAACATAATAAGTTTTTTCAGACAATTTTTACTTTGTTTCATTGGAAAAAGTGATTTTTTCCATAAAACTCTAGGACTTTCACATGACAATAGTAATTGTATTTGTCCATTATTGGGTCTGATATAATAACTTCATAGATCATGCCGTATATGGCCTTTATTAATTTTATTGGCCCATGTGAATTAAGTTAAATTAAAGCTAACTCGGAAAGATGAAAATACATGAAATATATACAGTCAGTTCATTACATACACTTATATGCGAAGAGATATGTGGGGTTCAACCAGAACCCCAAAAACTTTTAAGAAATATCTAATTGATAATATCGTATTAGCAAAAAAGCAATAAACTGAAAACATCAACGAAATCTTGCAGTTATAGAATATATATATATATATTTTTCTTTTTAATGAAAACATCACATATTAATAGTCATACACAATATAAATTATGATTCATCAAGAAACCAGTCAAACTAAGTGCTCAATTTGGAGCTGAATAGGGATGATCAATCAAACATTTGAACCATATTCTTTATCAGCGGATAAATTTTTCTCCTATGGCCTAGTTCAGCCTCTTCACTCTTCCACTTGAGAAAAATCTTGTCCTACTTTAGAACCAACTTCATTAATTCATTTAAATAGAATCTCAAAAACAATCGATTACCTTCATTAAATGGTATCTCAAAACAATTGATCACTTTGATGATTTTGAGCGACATCTTGTTCTTTTCTTTTCCTTTTCCTTACAAAAAGAGATTTAAACAATGTAATAACTGATTTGAACAAAAAAAATATGAAGTGCAATAACATAAGAAATATTAACCTCCTTTGATTTAAGATCCTCTCCAACGGTGAGAAATACATTATTTTCTGAAAGAGTTTCATGCACGCACAACAGAAAATTTTGAATGATTTTATTCATTTCCATGTCAATTTCCTCATGAGTTAGAGCATCTTCAATGGTGTTGGCTATAATTGGTTGGCTAAATTGGATATGTAGGACAATATATAAAATTTGTTGAACCTGTAAGACATTGTGCGTCGATGGTATTGGTTATATTGATTAGCTATATTTTAAAAATAATATGTTATTAAAATTTATGTTGTTATAAATAGAATATATTACTTCAATATGGTATTAAATGATTAGATTTTTTTTACAGATTTCTTACCGGTCTGTAGTGGTTCAACAAATATAGCCAACATCAAGAGTTTGGCTATATTTAAACAAGGGGAATGTACCATTGGAATTGGATTTTTTTACATAATCTCTATATTTTTTTTATAGTATGTATTAATGATTTTTAGCTAAGAGTTCTATATGGTTGGAGATGCTCTTAGGGAGCCTTGTGCAACAACAAACAATTACACAATTTACGATATTACCTAAAGACAATAATGAAATTAACCAACAAATTATTTAAAGATCTTACTCTCGTTACATGCACAACTACATTTTTGTAAAATTCAAGAAATGACAATGCACTATCATCATAATAAGGCTTTTAATCTTTTACTTCATTTCCTTCCACATTTACTTCATCTTTCTCTTCCAAAAGCACCGACTCTTCAATCCTATTTTCATCTTCACCATTTTTCATTTTCTCTTCCGAGTTTTCTTGTTTATTTTTCTTGAAATTGAGTACATCCAATAAAGCTTCGTGTTTTACATTAGCTACCCAATGTGTATTACTAATCCCAAGTCTCTGCATATTATACTGTATAGCTTGACTGAGATCTCTCTGAAAACCTCAAATGAATGATTTAGAAGAGGAATTTACTCTTTCATGTGCAAGTTTTTGCAAATATACACATTTATGAGGTTGAAAAGAATAATGGATGCGTCAAAAAAAGTAAGATGCCACCTACGAAGAATAAGAAACAAAAATCAATATATATGCTAAAACAAACATTACAATAAATATAGGAACAACACAAACAATCCTATAAATCACATACCTCTTGTTTTTTATCATCAAATTAAGAAGATGCTCAAGCACCACGGGAATAGGAATTGATTTGAAAATCTCCCGCCTCACCATGTTGTGAAAGGTGACAATATAATCCAATGTAGGTGGTCTCATCAGTCTCACTAAACTTAGCTTTGCTCGCCCGTTAACAATAAAGATATTGTTAATAGTTAATTCAGCAGCTAATGAACCTTTGGATTGGTTGTGCACATGCATCGCTCCATTTATCACATCTCTATGAATATAAAATATAACAAAATTAGCAAAAATAAGACTTAATGCAAAGAAATATACTTTTAGGAATATGATTTGATGCAGGTGGGATGCTAACAGTGTGACGCTCTCCAAACCCGGGTCAGAAGTTCGGTGTTCACAACATACACCCAATATATAAACCTGTATATAAAATATTTTATGCATTGACCCTTCTTTACACAACCATGGATCGCAACAGGTTAAAGTATGAAAACAAGCCACAACCTTAACTTTTATTACATCATACCAAATCCCAACTAGTTCAACTTATAATTGATAATGATATCATTCTTACAATCTTGCATAACTCATCTACAATATAAAGCTCCTGCTAGCTCAATCCAACTTAACCTGGAATCCTAGCTCGCACACTGGACTAGGAATCCTCATTACCAACAATTTCCTTTTCAACTGTTGAAAACATAAAAAGGTTTGCAAGAGTGAGCTAACTAGCTCAGCAAGTCATAATAGCAATAACTGAGGTTAAACAATGACCAATTAAAATGATTCAGAAGAATCAAGTTTTTGGATAAGCAATGATTAGAATTGGATATTCACTTTTCATTTTAAAAACCAAGGTTAGGCTGTTGATCAGTCACGCACTAACCCCGAGCAAGGCTCCCAGATCTGCTCTATATACTGGATCCAAGGCACACATTGGCCTAATATGACCACGAATCTGGTCTGACCATGAATCTGGTCCACATTTATAAAACCATCTGATTCTAAAATAATTCAATATGATAACCATTATAATTCAATAAAAACAAAATCATGATTAACATTAATAAAATATTTATCTCAGAGCATGAAACATTTCACAGGTATCACCAGGGTGTATCAAGGTGTAAATATGAAGAATGGCTTCAAGCCTGATGAAAATCAAGTATATGAAGAACAATGGTTCAATTATAATATAGGGTATAGATATTTGATGTGATCGGGTATTCCAGGGTGTATAAATTTCTGTATGCTCAAGAAATTCTGTTGAAATACTTGGTTCATAGTGTGTATGTATTTGTGGATTAGTATTGTATTTATATGGTTTAATATCTGGGAAATCAACCGTTGGTGGTTCACAAGAAATAAAGCTTACGGCTCAAGTTCAATGATACGATCAGGGTTCAAGGTTGAATAGTTTAAAGCGTTTGTAATATAAAACATGATTTATTTTGAATACTAGCAACATGTTATGAGAAAGTTCGAAATTTTTTGCAATATATCTTGAAGAAAGTTCAGAAGTACTTGCCTTATCACAGAAGATTTCCAATTTACTTGTACTCATCTAACAGTTTTACTCATCAATCACTTTCCTTCTTCTTCTATGACTTGCTTATATTCATCAATCACTTGCCTTTTCTTTCTACGCTTCAATTCTATTTACGGATCACTAGTTTTCTTTTTCTATGCCTCTCTTACTCTTCTAGGCATCACAAATATCTTATCAATACTTAATCTCATAACATTCTAATCGTCACATAGACGTCATAAGCTTTTATCTACCCTTCATTTTACCCAAATCCGATTTCCGGATTGAAAGTTACAGCAAAAACCATCAAACAATAACCATATAGGCATATAACACATAAATCAGATAGCACGTAGCACATAGCACGCAAGATATTCGATCAAAATAACTTTTCAAAGAAGATTCGGGGTCAAAATGATTTTTCAGGTTTTTAATACAAATTTTTGAACATTTTTCGGAATTAAAACGGGACTCCAAATTATTTTATAATTAAATAATAGAGTTCGAACACCCGAATCTGAATTTAGAATAATTTTATAATAATTATAGAGCCTTGATAATAATTTAAAATAATATTTTAAAGCTCAAAAGTATTTTTCGGAATTTTTAAATCCAATAAGTAATTAAATCTAATTAAATAATTAATTAAAATTAATTAATAACTTATTAAATTAATTAATAAATTAATATTTAAATTAATTGACTAAATAAATAATTAATTATCAACTAGAATTAATTAACTAATTAATTAAGATTTATATTGAAATTAAAAAATAATTTTCAGAAAATAATTAATAATTTTTTTGAATTTTCAAAATAATAACAATCAATTTTTGAAAATTTTATTAAAATAAAATGTGATTTCTGAAAATTAGTAAACAGAAATATTATTTTTGTTAATTTCTGGAAATATAGGGACTGAAACATAAATTTTGTAAAAGTAGGAGGGCCAAACCACTGTCTTCTCCGGCGACACCGTCGGCCGGCTCGAACCTACCCAGAATACTACGAAATTGTGCAGAACTCAAGAATAAGTCACAAGGAACACAGTCATGCATCTTTTTCACTCAAATCACCGCCAATCGCCGGGAAAAGCTGTCGGAAACCGACGAACTCAAGTTTTCCGGCGAGGCTTTGATTAGAACAGTTTGTGAATCGTTTGTTAACTTCAAATATACCAATCGATTTGTTTTTACACGATCTACAATATGGTGTAATCAATTTTGACTAATAACCCTTGAATAAAAAAACGCCCAAATTTTAATTAAGAACATTCAAAGCCATAAACCCTAATTTTAAAATCCGATAATCAAACATCAATTTGTATATGTTATTGAACTCCAAATTAGTCATATAATATACCAAAATGACCAGGAAGAAAAGATCTACATGATTCTAGAATCAAATCATATCAACAACATCAAGAACAAATTTTTATAATTTAATCTTTAAATAATTCGAAATAAAACAATTAAATAAGAAAAATACATTGATTTCTGCACAAAAATAGATGGTTGATTCAGAAAGAGTTTTTCGAGAGTTTCGATTTGATATATTGCACGCTTGAATCGGAGTTCGATAACGCCTTCGTTCGTGCGTTTGATTTTCAAGAACGTAACGTTTTTAGGGTTTTTCTCTGTAAATTCTATATTGTTACTGATTGATTATGATTTTACGAATAAAATGAAATAATAAAAGGACTATATATATTTATGGAATATTGGTTCGTGTTGGATCGTGTTGGATCGATAAATTAGTTACTTAGCCTCTAAGTAACTGCAAAAACGATCTAATTTGATACCCATATTGGATAATTATCCAAACCGAGTACGAAAATAATGTAATATTATCTCGTCTCTCGAGAATACGGGTTTTGTTGCTTTATCGAAGTGATTATCATATCGAAAATTTTGCGCCGGGATGCGCACGGGTCAAACCGTAATCCGGATCGAAAAAGTCAAAATACGGAAAATGTCCAGAATTATCAGATTAGGTTAGGAAGGAGTTTTCGAAAGAGTTTCGGGTTGTAAAAACGTAAAACGGTTGAGGTTGGACGATTTCTGGCTTTATAAAATAGTTTTGTAATTATTCAGAAAATAACTAATAAATTCATAAATCATTTATAAAACATATAACGATCCAAAAATTACCAGAAAAATATCACAATCATCTATATTTTATTCTGGACATAATAAAATTAACATACTCACATTTTATCATATATAAACATCCAAATATTATTATCAATCATCGGATAATTCACCAAAATCACATAATAATCACATAATAATTATTTATTGATAAAAATAATTACACGCTATGTCCCGGATATTACAAACAGCATTGAATTTAATTGTTAATTTTCATAGAGATAACTACGGGGAAAAAGTGTAAAAGGTAACTGCAACTATTAGTAATTAAGATAAAAAAAAAATTAATAGAGCTGACTTTATAAAATTAATGTAGCTATGTTTAACTACAATATTTCTATCCAAACAATGCTAATTTATTATTCATATCTTTTACAAATTTTGTAATAAAAGAAACAGTTTTTGAAATTATCAAAGATAATTTATTTTAAAAATCAATAAAAATAAGTTTTTAAGTGTTATATATTATCTAAATCTGGTAAATTACGGCCTACAAACAATGTATATATTGTAATCTTATAAATTTCAAATCAGTTTGTAATTTTTTAATTACACAACTTTCTTGAACAATTTAGCATTTTCATCTTTGATTTTAAAAAATCAATTACCTATATCAATATTTCACTTCATCAATGAAAACTTTTTCAATCTATTACATCATCATTATAACCCGCTATCTTATTTTTGACGTATCCTATTTCTAGGTTTATTTCAATAATTAAACAAAAATATTTTTACAATCAAAGTTATTATATTAAATTACTTAGCTATCAAAAAAATCCTATTATGTTTATTAACAAGAGACAGAGACAAATTATTTTACAGAAGCCGCACGGAGCGGGCAGTTTTCCTAGTTGTTAATATATAATTAAGCGCCAAATGAACTTTAGGATTGGTTGTGCACATGTATCGCTCCATTTATTCTATCTTAATAGATATGAAATATAACAAAATTAGCAACAATAAGAATATAGCGCTACCATTGACAAATAATAGAAGAAACTGCAATAAATACACTTGAAAAAACAAAACCCCGAAAGACTAAACTCACTTGAAATGTTTGATTGATCATCCCTATTCAGCTCCGAATTGAGCACTTAGTTTGATTGGTTGCTTCATAAATCATAATTTATATTATGTATAACTATTAATATGTGATGTTTTCATTAGAAAACAAAATATATGTTCTATAATTGTATGATTTCGTTGATGTTTTTAGTTTATTGCTTTTTTGCTAATACGATATTATCAATTAGATATTGCTTAGAAGTTTTTTGGGGTTCTGGTTGAACCCTCCATATATTCGCATATAAGTGTATGTAATGAACTGACTGTATACATTTCCTGTATTTTCATCTTTCTGAGTTAGCTTCAATTTAACTTAATTTACATGGACCAATAAAATTAATAAAGTCCATATATGGCATGACCTATTAAGTTATTATATTAGATCCAATAATGGACAAATATAATTACTATTGTCATGTGAGAGTCCTAGAGTTTTATGGAAAAAATCACTTTTCCACAAGAAAACAAAGTAAAAATTGTCTGAAAAAACTTATTATGTTATCAATAAGGTATGCAAGCATAATCTAGAAAAACTCATTTTGTTGTTAATATAATGATGTTTTTCAACTCTGTTTTTAGCATCCTATTAGCTATAAACGTTAATATAGCCAAAACATTTACTAATGCACACACTTGGCCAATATTACCTCAATATTTGAAATGTAGATTCAACTTTATTTTTAGTATCCTAATTTTTTCTGAATGTTTAGTGTACAATTAAAATGATAAACTTTAGGATATGTAATAATTTCTCATTTGATGAGTTTTGTTTCCTTTCTTATTTATCCGTAATGTATTTAGGATGATAAAGTCGATGTAAATTTGGTTACTTATCTGACGGTAAGTAATTCTGAACTGAAAGCCAAAATTTCTTAATATTCTACTATATCTACTCCTACTGGTCCAAAACCTTCATTTTTTCAACCACCATAGAGGATGCATCTTTTGTTATATCTTTTTTTTTTATTCAACATGAGTTGCAGGTTGCAGTTGGTTTATAAATTACTCCATCTTCTCGTATCCCCGTTGACTCCTGGTTTTCTTTTTTGACCCCGGTTTGCTTGGATCTCCTTTTCGGTGAGATGTTTACCTTTCTAGATCCGGTTATGATGTGAATAAAAGAATCCCCATGATGAACCATAAACAAGTTTTGTGTTGTACAGCGACTCGGGGGTACCTCATTGTTAATTAAGATTATTTGGGCAACAACAATGCTTGGAATGCAACAATTGGGAGGTTTCTTAGCGGATGATGATGTGAAACAAATGATATTTTGGAAATCACCTAAAAGATTATTTGAGGATCTGATTTATCACACCCTGATATACTACAAGCTCTTGCTATGGATTTTGCATCATACTCCTCACGGAGTAAAAAGGTTTATATTTCTAAAACTATATTTTCTGTAAAAACATATTATGCGTCCATATATTTTAGAGACTAACATCTTACTTTCAACACTATAGCGGCTCATCGTTGAATTTTATGTGTTTACAGACTTAAGGATTTGAACTGCAGAAAGAATATTCCATCAACAACACCGACATTAAGGTTTTAAGCTTACTTAATCATCGCAGTAATCTTTTTGCAATCAGAATTTGGCTAGACAACAATCAGATGTTCTAAAGACATCCATACCTGTTTCCTGGAAAAGAGTTAGGCTTTCATAGAGATTTAGGTACTTGATAATACAAAATTTAAAGTTTTTCTTTAATCTGATGTCAATTATGTTATTGTACAAAGTAAACAATAGTGCTTGGACTTGACATTTGACTATTCCGTTTGCATCTGTTTACTTGAAATGTGGTTTAGAGTTGAATTAGATTTAAGGAAAAGTATTAGGAGGTTGTGTCAACTAAAAAAATAAACTGAGACTAAGTACCGTAAACATTGCAAAGTCGAATCATAATATGTTGGAATCAAAACTCTTTGAAGAGGCCGCATGACATGAGGCTAAAATATTTCAGGGATGTGAAATAGTTCATGGTACTTCTGGATATCATGTTCCTTGAGCCATTTGACTAAGATCAACATATCTAAAGTAAATTTATAAATGTAATTGTGTTTATCATTTGATAAGCCACCATTTGTATCTAGACCTAGATCCACCATACAATTTTAAAGCTAAGTGTGCCAATTTTATATAAATATTGTACATTTTGAAGTTGCGGGTGAAAATGTCAGTTTTGGGCGGTTGAGTTATGAGATATGTGATCTTTCTTGATATTTTAAAGTGAAAGGATTAAATTTGAGTGGATAACCATCTTCATCTTTTGACTTGGGTTATTTTTACATACTTAAACCTCTGATATCTAAATAGTTGAATTATTATCTTTTAACTCTATTTTACACACTTAGAAGGCAATAGATATAGTATTAGGTTGTCTTCAAATTTTGTTTTTCCCCTTTGAGCCATGTCTAAACAATGTCTCTAGAGCTCTTCTAAAAAATACTTTCATTTGTACAGATTTTCTTTGGGTGCTCTTTCCATAATTTGGGTTATATCACTAAAGCTTGAATTGGAGGGCTTGTATGATCTATTCAAATATACCCATATGTAGACATATAATCTCACATATGATTATTGGAGTTTACCAGATTTAATACTCTTTTACTTGGGATACTTTGGTCATGTTTACCCTATCTTCATATATTCTCATTTTTTTCTTGGGATAAAGTAATACTATATAATGTACTCACAGTAATAGACCATTATACATATTTTCTTAATTAAATTGTTTCAATCAACACTTTATCTTATATTCCTAATCGTTTACATACACACGCACACGCACGCACATATATATATTTGTATTGTAGGTTTATTAAAGGTTTGATGTTGTAGCTTGTTGATTAATACGACACGAGTTTTGATTAGTTAAGGAGAACGCTCACATATATGTTTGTATTGTAGGTAGCACACATATATATTTGTATTGTAGGTTTATTAGAGGTTTGATGTTGTAGATTGTTGAGTAATACAATATGAGTGTTGATTAGTTGAGGAGAGTTTGTGAAGGGTGGTCCTAAGCTTAATTGCTACTTTGAGGATGATTTTCTAGGTTTTAATGGTAATGCTGATCATAGGTGCGAGGCCTGAGGAGGTATAATTATTTTCTGATTTGGTATTGTTTTCGTGTTGTATTTAGTTAATCGAAATGTGTTGAGCTCGATGGTTTACGAATTAGTTGATTTTTTGATTAGTTACTCAATCATTTTTTAAGTAAACGATCACATATGGTTTTTTCTTTGCCGAATATCAGAAGTAGTTGTTTATGTAAAGTGAAGAATTACATATATAATGTTTAATGCATAGTAAATACCATAGTCTATTTGTTTTGTCTTTATTTTGTATTCATTATTTAACAAGTGTTCATGTGAACTGCATTTCTAATGTTTATTGTGTTTCCTAGTTTTGAATTACTCTAGTCAAACCTAATTTACAAAAAAGATTGTGCCTCATCATGTCATGTCAGTTAGTAAATGATGGTGTTGTTGCAAATTTAATATGGCCTTATATTATTTTATAACAAAATTGTAGTAATAAATAATTCTTCATTTGTCTGTCAATCTTAGTTGCTTGAGTTTTTTTAGGATTGTTACAAGTGGAACTCCAACCTTATTGTGCAAGACATGCCTGTACTTTAACAAGACTAAGTCAAATTGACAACCCTGAGTAAGTTGTATTGTAATCTTAGTTTGTATTTTGTATTGTAACATTTAAATTCTGTAAAAATGATCAAGATCAGACTGGAGTCTTTTTCTGTAAACAGTATCAAGCCTAAGAATTCTATCTGGAAGAAGAACAAGAACATCATGCCTTAGAAGAATTATGAAGAAGCTTGGAGTTGAATAAATCTGTTTTGTGAAAAACGTTCTAAGTCAAGATCTCTACAAGTCACAGATTTAGTGTTATAGAGAAGTCATTCGAGAACGCCAAAATGACTTATAGAGAAATCAGGAAATCTACTAGAGAACTCAGAGATATCGACAAGTCAAACTGAAGACATGAAGATTGGAGATATCGACAATCATTTCTTCACTAGAGAACTCAGAGTTATCGATAAATCAAAATTCATTAGAGAACTCTGAGTTATCGATAAATCAAAATTCACTAGAGAACTCAGAGATATCGACAAGTCATATTTGACTAGAGAACTCTGAATTATCGACAAGTCAATAAGTCACTAGAGAACTCAGAGATATCGATAAGTCAAGAGTAGACATAAAGTGTAGAGATCTCGACAAGCCAAATTCTCTTATAGAGAACTTAGATACCTCTACAAGTTAAATCAACTATAGAGTATTAGAGATCTCGATAAGTCAATATACTTATCGAGATGTCAAGATCTCTATATGTCTAACTGGAGATCTCGAGGTAAAATCTCAAAGTACAAATTGCAGACCAGTTCAATATCCAAGATTAACAATCAACAAACAATCCAACCAGTTGGATTGACAAGTCTACAAAAAGCAGCTTGAAGAGTGTGCAAGATCAAGGGTGAAAATTAGCTGATAAAGGAAGATCAAAGTTAACACAGTATGCAAAGATATGCTAAGCCAGAAATGGAAGATATACTTTTCCTAAAATGGAAATGATAAGTGACAGTTTACTAAAGTAAATAGCATCTCTTATTATACACCGTGTAAACCAGTAGTTAACTATGATATAAAGTTAACACTGGTCTTTTGTTAGAAGTAACAATTTAGATGATAAAATCTTGTATTTCTCTCAAGACAGAAACTAAGCTCTATATCAACAAAGAGCCTAGAAATTTTGTAGCAAAACATTCTTAATTTTAATATAAAATTAAGTGAGTTTTGAAAGATCTGTGTTATTCATAGTTGCATGCATGCTAAATTTCTATTTTAACACATCTTAATACAAGATTTGATTTACTTTATTCACAACCATATAAGATTCAAGAAAAGCATAAAAATATAAAAACACATTCACCCCCCACCCCTCTGTGTGTAATTCATTACCTAACAAACCTTTTGTTGATGTACTTCCACTTGGTCCAATATATTTTATGGGCTATTTACCTCTATTTTTGCCTTTCAAATAATATGCGGTATGTCATTCCATTTAGTTTACCTTAGCTAGAAGACATATGTGCTATTTACTGAATTCATATAGCTTGCATAATGTACATTAATCTTAGATCGGGAAAGTACAAGTCATCAATATGATTTATAACATTAATTTTTATTTTTAGACTCCATTAATTTTCCTACTGTTTGATCTAAGTTGATATGTATTTGACATCTCTCTAGACATAAAAAAGTACACAGTTTCATTTTGGCTTAGCAGTATTCAATAGTTTGAATTACAAAGGATGTAATAATAAGAATTAGTAGAAAGTGATAGTTTGAGTGATGACCCCTAGTATATATCATACTTGTCGATAAATCTTACATTTCCTGTAATGCTTGTATACATATACATATGTGCTTATTCTCACATACATATGAGTGCAAAAGACATGAAAATATATTCTATTATGATGATAGTTCACAGGTTTGTTTCAGTAAAGTCTTATGCGTTGGATATTAAGAAAATGAGATGAGTTAAATAATATAAGCAGCAGCCCTGAGCAGCCAAATCTACAGGATCTTGAGCTATAAAGTGAAAAAATAGAAACTATAGAATCATAGAACTATCCCCATAAATGCATAAAAGCCCAATATAACAATTTAATCACTAACCTTTCTAAACAAATTATATGTATATTCTTTAAACATGGTCACAAGATGGAGTTATATTAATATTTGTAACACGGCGGAATCTTTCCGGAGAAGTGTCTTAAAATTTTGAATCTCTGATATTTGAGAAGATTCTTTATATTTAAAATATCAATATATATAAACACCGGTATACTATAATTTATTTTTCCATGGAAAGAGAATGTTAGGATGTTAAAAATTAGAAATAAGCCAAGCCTAAAGAATGAAACGAATACAAAACAGAGATACATGTGTTTGATTTTAGAAATTACAATAACAAGCGGATTTGAGGGATAATGAAAACTGAATACTCTGAAAATTCCATTCTTCTATATAGACACGCAGACAAAATTAAATTTCCTTCCTTCACATATGACAGGTAGGGCTACATATGGGTTGGGTCGACTGAGTTGGAGCTTTAAAAATGACTCAGCCCAACTAATTCAGTTTAAAAAAATTAACCAGTTTAAAATTACTATATAACATATATAACAAATGGTGATCACTTAATAACATTTAACCCTAGCTATGTGTAGTCCTAATGACAGGTGCCTTTTCAAGAGTACTTGCAAAAAATATGACCATTGAGCTACTACACAGAGCATTATGTTCTTGTCGCTGGGCGGTGACAGTGGGTGATGATGATAATGTGGGTTATAATGCTAACACAAGTGATGATGTTAATTCAGGTGATTATGCCGGCATAAAATATACAACCCTGGGTATTCTGGATTGTGTTACTAGAGCAAAATGCTGAGCTTCCAGTGTTACAACCTATTGCTTTTACCAAAAACATTACAATAAATGAGTCTAAACATCTTAAAATGCAGTACATGGACATGGTGAACAAAACAGAGATTAGTCACTGAGAGTATGATATGCACAAATTTTAGATATAATTAATTGTTAGTGTTTGTGCCCTCGAGACAACACTATAATGTTTAGTTTATGACATATGGATTATTAATGTTTATGTTCTATAAATTATTCTCTTTATAAGTTATTATGTCTTAATTTACTGCGATATAAATGTTAGATTAATAAATGTCCTTGGAATATGATAGGAATTCTATATCTCTAAGTATGTGACTTAGAAATTAGATTATTAGAATAGTATTAATATTCCTAAAAGTCCCTAGTCGAGTATTAATGCATTAAGACTGATGTGTTTGTTGACTGATGATCACATCTCATTGATCATATGTATAGTGATACTAAAGTAAAAAATACACGTAGATGTAAATGTACATAGTGCTGGACAGACCCAATGTGAGATTCTATATGTCTATTATGTCATAAGTAATTCTCAATTTGATAATGATGTAATGGTCCTTAGACTTGAAATCATTATATTTTTATACGAGAATTAATGTACTTTGATTACATAAAAAGTTACCTTTAACCGGGTAATGATAAAAGTGTATTTTGGGTATATTATGAATAGTATATGAAATATGAATGATCTAGATGGAATTTAACCCTCTTATTTTAGGAGTGATATTATTGGCCTCTTGTGTGAGCTAGACTATGAAATGCGTGGTCACGCTCAAATGTTGATTTGATATGATAGTCTACTCATTGATCAAGGAAACTTGGATAAAACTATGATGAGGATGACACATTACATGCCTCTAGTTTAATCAACATTTTTTTTGTTAAAGGGATTATATTACATTGTACATTATCACGAAAGGTTTTACCGAATCATCGATTTAATTATTGTTACTTGGGTAGCAATGATGTATTACTAGATTCCGCTCATTGTTTATAATTTTAATATGAGATATTAAAATCATTGCCAACGTTATAATAACCTACATGGTCACACACAAAGAACACTTGAAGGAGAAATTAAATAAGTAAGTTTTTTATTTATTATATTAATCAAGTATTACTTAATTAAATAAATAAAATAAAGAAATTACTTAAACTAATTCCTGAATAAGTTATTAATTATTTAAGTGTGACTTAATTAAATAATAAATTTGGATTTCAGATTAGTATTAATTATAATTAGATTATAATTAGAAAACTCATTCTTCCCTCTATATAAACTCTTTAAGGGAAAATTTATATATAAATATACATGGTTTACAAAACCTTAGACGTTCAAGGAGAAAGAGGAAGAGAGGTAGAGATGGAGTTTTCGGGTGCTAGTACACATCAATCCTTAAAAAAAAGAGTTCGTGTGGATACCGTGGAACGTAGATCGCGAGAGCGGGATATATGTTGATTCAACAAATTTTGGAACTCCATTAATTCTCCATTAATGAACTCTTAAAGCTTCTTTAAGCTAAAGATTCTTACTAGGAATTAAATATCTATTTACACATGGATCATGCGTATGGTTTTGATTTTATTCTGGTTTTAATTTAATTTTACATCATTTCCGTTGTATTTATGTGCTCGAAACCCTTCAATGGAATCAGAGCTACTTGTGAAAGTGTTTAATTCGTTTATGTGTTTAACCGTTTTTTATATACAAGCATGTACGTGATTTGACATGTTTTGATGTTGATATAATATGTTTGTATATGTATGGTTTGAATATATGATATTAATGTGAGTTGTATAATTATTTGATGATTATATAATCTGTATGTATACTGATATATACATGATTTATATTTGTTCTTATTATGAGAATTGTATTAGATACGGATTCTGAATCAGGTGCTGCAGATTCTCTGAAATCTGGGTCTGGTGTCGGATTTTCGCAAATAAATGCCCTATTCGATAGGGAGCGTCGGAACAAAACTGATAGTTATTGTTATCATCGACTCGTCTGTAATGTTTTCAGAATTTGATTCTGATTTTTACCATATTTTATTTTTATAATTAAATCATGATGGGTATGATATGTGAAGATCAGATTATGTGTTTTAACATGTTCTTAAGTATGAATTGAGCATGGTGGATGGTTATGGCCTATGACCTTAGGTTAATGGTTTTGGTTTTTAAAATACGGTTTGAATGTCGTTTGATCTTGTAATTATTAAATCTCGAATGTAACTCGAGTTCTTCTTGTAAGTTCATTAGATTATCTTTTATATTTTATTAATGTAATGTACATGAAGACTTAAAGATCAAGGAAGAGCATTCCCACGGAGACCATCCAATGAAGCAATACAAGGAAGACACAAGTCAAGAAAAAGACATGTAATAGTTAGCTTGTATTTATTTTACTACCTTAGATTGACCTAAATCTTTATTATTAGGTTGATAAAGATCACATAAGAAGAAACCATAACCAACCACGTTTATTTTATTGCAATATGCATATATATATATGCGCATATAATGAATGTATGTGTAGAGTAGTTTTCAAAGATGCATGCTTGATTAGATTAAGGATGCATGTATTAGATACGATACCCATGCCATGCTTGTTAAACAAGATAAAATCTGTAACGAGTCAAGATTTTGAAATGAACAAACGATTATGAGATTCTCGTGTTTATGAAACACGGAATAAAATACAAATTTTCTCTATTTCTGACATGGGGCGATTTTGTCAAAAGCGAGAAGCGAGACCGTTGTGACTCCCTCACTACCTGGAAATCAAACCATTGACGAATATAGATTTGAAGTATTTAATTCAAGGAAAAATTTAGAATCTCTTTATGATGGGATCATGATCATTTTCAAATTAACAAAACCCTAAAGTTAATATTAAGTTGATCTGATGCTTTCCAATGAGTCCAATGCGTTAACCCCTAGACCGATAAGGAGTGGGTTCGGCAAAATGAAGTACTCCTATCTATCGTGGGAGATGTTTTGAAGTATATTGATACTTTTTGGCTATTGAGTTTGACTTAACTAAGTTACCAAAATAGGATTGACAACTTAGAGGCATAGAGTTTGGAGAGATTTATTAGATAAATATGAATAAATGTTGTTCCACTAAGCTATCCAAGAGTAATATAGTTGATATAATTGACAAATGTTATTTACCTAAATAATCATATTTTAGGAGAAAAGCCAAAGCTGACCTAAAGCATGGTGAAATATGGATCTTGGCTCACTAAAAAGGATATAAAAGATATTCTTTCTGAATTAATAGTTAGGGCTATTGATTTGATAAAAATATTGGGAGATATATATATTGTGAATATATGTGAATAATCACTTGAACATAATTTAATGATCATCTGCATACTAATTCATTTATGCACTTTAATATTGTAGATATCAAATGACAAATAACACAAATAACCTCTCTATGTAATAGACCTTGAGAAGGATAAGCTGACATGAAATAATTTTCTCGACTGACATGGGAACTTGAGGATTGTCCTCAGGTTCAAGGATGTCACTCAAATCCCTCCCTTATTTTTTCTAGCTGAGAATGAAACATATGCTGAACAAAATGGTTACTTGAAGCAAATTAATTGTGCAACTGATGTTTAATGTCTCATGCTTGCAATAATGAGTGCCGAGCTTTGGAAGCAATAACAGCATATTGATGCTTATGATGTGATTGAACACCTTCAAAGGATGTTTAAAGAATAGGCTCGTCAAGAAAGATTTGACAATAAGAAGACACTATAAATTTGCATAAATGGGAGAATGAGATCCAGTTGGACCAAATGTTCAAAAGATAATAGGTATATGTACCTTGATATTTTGGCTTTCAACATTGGTCTAGAGACTCGGCTTGATTTGATCAAGCAATCTTTGAACAAATTCTATTTCAGTTTGTTATGAACAAAATGAATGAGATAGACAAAACACCCATTGAGTTATGAGGCATGTTTAGAACTATTGAAAACAACACGGTTAAGGCATTAACTACGTCTATATTGATGGTGTACACATAGAGGCATTGGGAAAGGAAACTGGACATGTAAGATTAAAATTTGATTTTACTCAGTGCCAAATCAGAGTCCAATCCCAAGAGGGCTTTTGAAGCCTATTAATGGTGTAGCTAAAGAAGACAATTGTCACTTCTATGGTAATAACCGAATGATTGGAAGTTAAACTGTCGAGCTTATTTAGAAGATCTAAAGAAAAAGACTATCAATGGTCAATCTTCATGTATCGGGTTAGAATTGGAGCAAAAGTTGTTGCTCTAGTTGGAGTAATGTTAGTCGCTAAACACGCACTAATAATACACGCAAGTATACGAGTTCGCAAGTAGTATAAGATATAAATCAGATTCGATCCCATATAGACTGTATTGGTTAACTATTTAATTTATGCACCTAAGCAACAATGTATGGTTATTATCCAATGCTAAAACGATAACAAAGTGAGGTTGTTTATAACTAAGAATTAAACTAATTATTCTAACTACGAGAATAAGATAGACTGAATTAATATATATATGACAGACATGGGATTCTAACTTCATTAAATACTTCATTCAATAGCCTTATTATTCTTAACCTTAGCATGCAATGGTGATGACACTTGAAAGGCATATGTCATAGCCTATTTGTTTATTTGAGGATTTAACTCAACTCAAATAAGGATGTAACAAGTAAATAGTGGTTCTATCGTCAGAGAGATCTCTCAAAGTAACATATGTCAAAGGATTAAGTAATATTGTTCATCTACAAACTTGAGGACTTAATTCACTGGAAGAAGCTCAAGAAATTGATCAAGCCTCAGTGATATAAATCAAGATTGTGGATTTAATCAAGTGACAGAGATCTCGTCAGGGTATCAATTAATTACAGGGATTTAATCTGAAAAAAATCAAGACATGAAGAAATATCACAGAAGTTAGTCATTCATGAACCAGACAGTACATCGAGTGTCAACATTGAAGTGGTGAAATGAATTCATGATTTTCAGAAGATTATCAGAAGAGTGGTTGCTGTTCAAGAATATTATTAATTCTCTATTAATTAATTAAGTCTTATAATTTAATTAAGAAAATAAATTATATCTACAAAGATTAATTTATTGATTAATTGGATTAATTGATTAATTAATTCTGAATTAATATTATGCATATTCAGAAATTCAAAATTAATTCAGCAAAACAATCTTTTGTATTAGTATGACAATCGGTATGACAATCAATAGTCATACCGAAAGTCATGCCAGTTCATTTAAATTGTCTTACTGGGAGTCTTACCAGCTGTGGTGATTGTCTTGCTAGTACAATCAATAGTCCTACCAAAAGTTCTACCAGTTGTTGGGATTGTCTTGCTGAGCTCAACGGATTGTCTTGCCAATTAAATCAAGTGGGTTGTTTTAATATAAAACAACAGAAGCTGATTGTTAACAGTAGCATTGAATATCAAACCACTGAAGAACACAGAACAAAAGCAGAGAACTTATTGCAATTTCTCAGGACATTAATTTCTAGTATTTATTGTTAAATCAAACCCACTAGAAATCCTTCTCTTGTTCTTGTGTAACTATCTAGCGGATCAAAATCCCTAGAACTTAATCTCAAATTGCTTTTAGTATTTGATCCTTTTTATTTCAAAAATAGAAAAAGTTCATGTTGAATTTATTCTAGATTTGGAATAATTTATTTGAGATTAATTCCTTGTAAACGATACCGTTGTTGTAACACCTTTCAAGTTTAATAATAGTTTTATTTAACTTGAATTTTGTTTCACTTTTTTATTCCGTATTTTATTCGATTAAACGGTATAGTTTGTATTCAACCCCCCTTCTACAAACATATTGGGACCTAACAATTGGTATCAGAGCCTTCTGATTAACGAACAAATCAAGATCCTAGACTTTTGTGATTCTTCCACTCCTTAAATTTTTATTTACTTAAAAATTTATAATGACTACACAAAAAGTTGGAACCGTTAAAATTCCACTGTTCGATAAAGAAAATTATATCATGTGGAAGAAGAAGATGCTCTTGTTTTTACAAGTTGCAAATCCCAAATATCTGGACGTGTTAAAGAAGGGTCCAAAAATTCCGATGGTTATTGAACCAGTGGTTATAGAAGATGATGTTGTAATTACCGAAGCTAGAACCTATGTAAAGGATCCTGAGGATTTTTCTCCTGCTGAAAAAGAAGAAGCCTCCTTGGATGCTAGCCTTCAATTAATTTTAGTTGATTCCATTGATCCCTTGATGAACAGACATGTGATGAACTGTAAAAATTCCAAACACATCTGGGAAACTATTGAGGTGATTAATGAAGGCATAGAGGAAGTTCGGGAGAACAAGTTAGAGATCCTAACCTCTGAGTATGAACATTTTAAATCCAATCCAGGAGAAGGAATTACTGAAGTGTTTGAGAGGTACAATACATTGATCAACAACCTGAACATAAATGGAAAATATTATTCAATCAGGGAGGTCAACAAAAAGTTCCTTTTAACACTGCCAACTCATCTTGAATATAGAATCACTACCATAAGAGAAGCGAGAGATCTGAATGAGATTTCTTTGGAAAGGCTCTATGGTGTGCTAAAAACCTATGACTTGGAGCAGATTCAGCAGAAGGAAGTCTACGGGAAACGAAGAGTGGTCAGCACATCTACTGCTCTAGTAGCTGAAGAACAACAACAACCACCACCACAACAACAACAATCTCAACAGTCAGAGAGAATAGTACAGTCTTCCAAGGCTGAAGAAAATGTGATAGTAGCAGAATTTGATCCTCCTACTACAAATCAATCAGGAGATGATTTTTACTCCTTGGAAGAACTGGAGCAATTGGAAGATGAGTCAATGGCCCTGATTGTCAAGAGATTCTCCAATGTCAGATTTAAGAGGAATACCAAGTTCAAGTACAAGTCCAACTACAACAGATTCCAGAAAGATGGATCTTCATCCTCTAACACCAGCAGTGGTGGATACAAAACAGGGATGGTTCATCGAAGCACCATTCGATACTTTAACTGCAATGAGTTGGGACACTTTGCCACAGAATGCAGAAAGCCAAAGCAAGTTAGGAAGAACTCTTATGACTCTAATCAAAAGAGTAAATCTGAAAGGGCTTACCTGGCAAAGGGAAGAAGCTGGGATGATACTGACAGTTAAGATGAAGAAGTTGGGAATCTTGCTCTTATGGCTAGTGATGCAAACACCTCATCGTCAAGAAAAGAGGTAAAATTTACTGATGCTGAATTAGTTTATCATCTAGGAGGCTCCTTAGATTGTGCTCGTCGTGATAATGAAATGTTAACTCAACAAATCAAAGACCTTGAGAAAGAGGTCAATGAATTAAGACTTGTGCACATTAATCAAGACAAATTAAAAGAACAAGTATCTTTTCTAAAGAATAGAGTTGACTGTTATAGACAACTTGAAACTATTCTCAAAGACAAGATCACCGGTCTTGAGACTAGGGTCAAAGCTTACTTTAATTCTTGCTCTAAGGCTAAAGAGTTCTACAATAAGCAAGCTATTAATCAAACATCTGGAGTAGGTTATGATTACAATGTTTCTATTGGAGAATTAGGCATAAACTCCCCTCCTCATGTTTGTGCTAAAGGTAGGGAAGTACCACATGTGCTTAAGGGTGTTGATAAATCCCTCTATAAAAAATCAATTGTTGAACCATTTGATGAGACCTCCTTTATTATTCAAGAAGAAATACGTGCTGAAGATATTGCTAATGAGAAGGTTGTTTCCAAGTCAAGTGTGTCGAAAGTTCCAGTCAAAGTTGTGAAAGCAACTAAGACTAACTCAGACACACCTGAGTTGAATAACAAAAATGCCATACCTACCATACATAATTTGCCTGTTGATAATTCCTCTCATAAAGTACGTGGTGTTTCTAATTGCATGTCTTGTGCTTTTAATTTGATGGTTCCTTATTTTAATGGTAAGCATGTTTCTAGTGATAAGACTACTCTTCGTCAGCATGTGAATAATAAGATGCATAATAGGTCTAAGACTGCTAATCCTCCTAAAGCTAGAAAGGAGACATTTGTGCCTAAGCCTAAACAGAAATTTGTCAAGGCTGTTTACAAGGTCAAATGTCCAGTCGTTGAGAAAGTTGAGAACATAAAAGTTAAGAATGTTGTTTTGCCTGATAAAAGCCAATTTTACAAGTATGCCAGACCCAACCAAGCTTGGGTTCCGAAGAAGGTATAATCCATTTGTATTGCAGGGCATTAAACAGGTGCAACTGGTAGTGTGGATTCTTGACAGCGGATCGTCAAGACATATGACCGGAGATAGAGCCCTGCTATCAAATGTGGTTGAGAAAGCTGACCCAGTGGTTACCTTTGGAGATAACAACAAAGGTCTAACTGAGGGATATGGCTGTTAGCAAGCTGGTAATGTTATCATTGAAAATGTGTATGTTGTGCAAGGACTTGAACACAATCTGCTTAGTATTAGTTAGTTCTGTGACAACGGCTACAATGTTTTATTCGACAAGCTGAAGTGTCAGATTCTGCACAAGAAAAGTGAAAAACCCTCATTGATGGGAATCCGGAAAGGAAATCTGTTCGTAGCTGACATGAACTCTGGAAGCAATCCTGAAGTCAATTGTTTCTATGCAAAGGCATCTTCAGATGAGAGTTGGTTATGGCACAAGAGACTTTCTCATCTCAATTTCAAATCAATGAATTCTCTTGTCAAGAGAGAACTGGTCAGAGGTCTGCCTCGGCTGGAACTCTCCCCAGAAGGACTGTGTGAGGCTTTCCAGAAAGGAAAGTCAAAGAAAACAAGTCACAAAGGCACTGACACATCCTCCATAACTGGTGTTCTTCAATTATTGCACATGGATTTGTTTGGACCAGTTAATGTTCTTTCGATGTCAAAGAAGTGTTACTGTCTTGTGATAGTTGATGACTATTCCAAGTATACGTGGGTTTTATTCCTTCACTCTCAGGATGAAACACCACAAGTTGTGATTGATCATATCAAGTTGATCGAGTTAGATTCTAATGTCCCTGTTAGAGCAATAAGGTCAGATAATGGAACAGAATTCAAGAATTCACTTCTCAATGGATTCTGTACAGACAAAGGGATTACCAGACAATTTTCAGCTCCTAGAACCCCTCAGCAAAATGGAGTGGTAGAAAGGAAGAATCGTACATTGATTGAAGCTACAAGAACTATGTTAAGTGAATCAGGTCTTCCAATGTACTTTTGGGCTGAAGCTGTCAATACTGCATGTTATACTCAGAATCGAACTCTAATCAACAAAGACTTCATGAAAACTCCTTATGAGATTATGAATGAACAGAAACCTTCTATCAAATATTTTCATGTATTTGGTGCCAGATGCTTCGTGCTCAAGGATGAAGATGATCGTCGTGGTAAATTCGAGGCAAAGGCATATGAGGGTATTTTTGTTGGATATGGAAGAAGATCATACAAGGTGTATATCATTGATCAACACAAAGTAACTGAAAGTGTCAATGTTACATTTGATGACACTAAACTCCCTAGTATCCAAACTGAAGATCCTTCTGAGAAACTGAAGTTTGATGATATGTCAGATTCAGAATCAGAACATGATCAAGAACCTGAGGTTGTTGCTGGTGAAGAACATGTTAATCATGATGATACTCAAGGTAATGGTGATGGAAACATTGGCAACAATGGAGATATCACTGCTACTAATGAAGAATCATCAAGTCAACCTGACAACAACTCAGGAGGAGATGCTGAAGGATTGACTAGTAGGACACAACATCCCAATGAATTTCAAGGCGAATCATCAAGATCAAATCCTCCAAGACAGACTGTCTGGAATAAAGCTCATCCTTTTGAGTTGATTATTGGTGATCCAGATGTTGGAGTCAGAACTAGACGTGCTACTCAAAATGAATGTCTGTTCTCAGGATTTCTTTCTGAGATGGAACCTAAGAAGATTGAAGAAGCACTGACTCATCCAGATGGGGTGATTGCTATGCAAGATGAACTCAATCGGTTTGAACATCAACAAGTCTGGAAACTGGTACCTAGACCTACACACAAGAAAGCTGTTGGTACTCGGTGGGTATTCAGGAATAAACTAGATGAAGATGGTGTGGTTACAAGAAACAAAGCAAGACTGGTAGCTAAAGGGTATTCTCAAGCTGAAGGCATTGATTATGATGAAACCTATGCTCCAGTAGCTAGACTAGAGGCCATCAGGATATTTCTGGCATTCGCAGCATTCTCAAACTTTAAAGTTTATCAAATGGATGTCAAGAGTGCCTTTCTGAATGGAAAGCTGGATGAAGAGGTGTATGTAGATCAACCTCCTGGTTTTGAAGATCCAGATCATTTGGATTTTGTCTACTTTCTTTTCAAGGCTATCTATGGTCTCAAACAGTCTCCAAGAAAATGGTATGTCACTCTCTTTGAATTTCTTATTGAAAATAGCTTTATTAGAGGTGTCATAGACAAAACTCTCTTTTCCAAAAAGCATAAAAATAATACTATATTAGTCCAAGTCTATGTGGATGATATAATATTTGGGTCTACTAATGATAGTCTCTGTAAGAGATTTGCGAAGTTAATGCACAGCAAATTTGAAATGAGCATGATGGGAGAGCTGAAGTTCTTTCTTGGATTACAAGTAAATCAAAGGTTAGATGGAACTTTTATTTGTCAATCCAAGTATCTCAAGGAACTCCTCAGAAAGTACAATCTATAGGATTCTACATCAGCAAGGACTCCGTCAACTACAGCTGTCAAGCTTGGACCATGTGAAAACTCCATTAAGGTAGATGTCACAAGCTACAGAGGTATGATTGGCTAGTTACTCTATCTTACTGCAAGTAGACCAGATATTATGTATGCTACATGCTTATGTGCAAGGTTCCAAGCGGATCCTAGAGATATTCATCTCGTTTCTATTAAATGAATCTTGAGATATCTTAAGGGAACACCAAATCTAGGTATTTGGTACCCTAAAGAATCTGGTTTTAACCTTGTTGGATATACAGATTCAGATTACGCAGGAAGTGTTGTTGATAGGAAAATCACCTCAGGGAGTTGTCAATTCCTAGGTAGCAGACTAGTCTCATGGTACATCAAGAAACAGCAAACAGTTTCCAATTCAACGGCCGAGGCTGAATATATTGCTGCTGGAAGCTGCTGTGCTCAGATCTTGTGGATTAGGAATCAGCTACGGGACTATGGCTCTGTATTGAACAAAATCCCTATTCTATGTGACAATACAAGTGCAATAGCCATCACCAACAACCCTGTGCAACACACAAGGACCAAGCACATTGACATCAGGTATCATTTTATTAGAGAGCACGTCATGAATGGTACTGTTGAACTATTTTTTGTTCCAACAGAAGAACAAATAGCAGATATTTTCACTAAACCTCTTGATGAATCCACATTTACCGGATTAGTTGGTAAATTGGGTATGTTGAATAGCTTTAGTGATTAAACTTGTTAATATCTGAAATCTGTTCTTGAATGAATTTACAAATGAATTTTTCATATATGAAAAATTCATTTGAAAATTTATTTTATCATATTTACCATAATTCTTGCTTATTTCTATGTAAGTTTTATTATCTTATCTTCTTTATTTATTCCACTTGTTAATTTTAATATCTCAGAATATTTTATTTTCTCTAAAAATATTTTTCTATGAATTTTATTTGCTAAAATTCAACAGAAATCTATTTTTGGAATAAAATATAATTACTTCTGAATATTGTTATTTTTGTAAATATTTTCTGCCATTTTTATTAGTCTTTAGTTCAGTTTTCTGTAATTATTTTCTGAATTCTGTGTTTTTGTAACTGTAATTGTCTTGTAACTACAATGACAATCGGCAAGACTATTACAATTGTCTTGCTGAAAGTCATTGTAGTTTAACAGTGCTTAGTTTAAAATTACTCAGTATAGTTTTATACTGGCATGAAAATCGGTAAGACAATCAATTGTCATGCCAGTTATAAAACTTATTTTATATTTCTATATTTATTTTTTGCACTAGAATAACTTTCGGTATGACAATCGGTAAGACCATCCCGGATTGTCATACCAGTTATACTAAATCGTTTTTTTGTTGTTTTAATTGTGTTTGTTTTTAAATTTTTTTGTTCTGTTTTGCCTGGTATGACAATCGGGAAGACAATCGGTATGACTATCCTCGATTGTCATACCAGTTGTCCTACTTAATAGTTTTTGCGTTTGTATATAGTTTTAAAATCATTTTCAACAGCCTCCTCATTTTCTTCCTTCTCTTAACCGCTGTTTGTCTTCTCTCTCTCTTCAATTATCCAACAGTCGCCATTGTTACTAGTTTTCTTTCCGCTCGAGTTTTTACTCAGCTTCATAAAACTCCACTTTTATGATATATACATACGCGTGTATATATACAGAAGTGCTGCCCGTTTTGTTTCAAGGATTTAAAATTTTTTGTGTTATTAGGTGCCTATAAAATCTGTTTTGTTTTAAGTGTGTTTGTGGGACAAAAATCAACTAGATATACTTTTTTTAAAAAAAATTTGGGATATAATTAAATTAATTCGGATTATTAATTAATTTTAATTCGAATTTCTCTTAATTTAATTCTTAAAATTCTGAAATTGTGTGTTTTATTGAATTTTTTTTAAATAGCTCAAAATTTCCAAATTGTCTCGCATAATCATGTTGGTTATTTTAATCCAGAAAAGTGTGATGTGGAAAAATTTAAGCCGTGGATTAGATTTTTAAATGACCATTCGATTGTTAGTTCTCCTATTAAATCAAATGTGCTATTAAATGTCGATCTGCTTAGACTGATTTGCACAACCTCTACTGTGGCCGATGATTCTAAATCTTTTTCATTCACCGTGGCAAACACACAGTATGTAGTTGATGAAACAGTCATCAGTCGAGCGTTAAATTTTCTAATGGACAATTTCTGTAATTTACCCTCTGAAAATGAGATTTCAAACTTTTTCCATGCCATTCACTATCAGGGGTGATTAATTTAACCAAGCTGTCTAAATCCAATTTGGTTTCTGAATGGGACATTTTCTTTGATACACTTTCCAAAATGTTTCCAACTGCACTAAATCAAATTTTCACAACATCACTTCCACTCTGCAGTATATTGGTCTTGCGGTTGTTTTCAATCAAAGGATCAATGTTGGCAAATTACTTTTACCCATTATTCTGAGACGTCTCATTTCAGCTAAACGTGATCATTCCACAAATCGTAGGGTTTCTTGCTATTACGCTCGCTTTCTCATGCTTATAACAGAACATCTTCTCACACCTGAGCATAAGACTCTTTTTGCTTACTCATCAGTAGCTAAACCCCCTCCCGTAAGCAAAAAGATCTACACACGCCAAGACACTTCCTTCAAATTCATGCAAGTTCCAGTACTTGTATCTGCTTTCATGGCCACCTTCATTCCTTTACCAATTTTCAATCTTCCCGGTCATGAACAGCAACCTCAACCTCCAGTGGTTCAAGCCACCCAGGCTCAAACATCAGATGCTCTTCCACTACAGGTAATAATTCCTCACTCTCACACCATTCCTACTTCTGTTGAAAGACCCCCAGTGGTTGATAGGGCTGACCATGAAGTTGTAGAACCGCAGCTTCAATCCCAGGTCATAGAGCCAAACACAGAGTCTCAACCTGTCTCAACCTCTCCCCCATTGTCTAAAATGTTACCGAGAAGGTTAGTAGGAAGTAGTATGTTGTTGGATGTGAATGAACCCTCAGCTCAGCCTCCTCCCAAGAAAAGAAGAACACTTACTGAGGCATCTGAAAGCCCATCCTTGTCCTCCCAATAGGACATGGACTTTGAAATGGCCACTGAACAGTTACTAGAGACATTCTCTCAACAGGATGAATCTATTGAAATTCGCCATAGGGCCATGGCATCTTGTACTGAGTCAAACACAATTCCATTACTCACAATGGAAGCATACATACCAATTAGATGATGCTCGGGACACACAGAGAGGAATGCACATTGAGTCGGTTACAGTGCCTGCCATAGTTACGGCAGAAGAGCAGTCACATGCTTCTGAGGGAAAATCTGACTCTCGGCCACCTCTAATAGAGTCATTTTCTCCCCTCCCAGATCCAACACCTCTGGCTCCCTTACGGGATTCTCCACTCGCAGATTTATCTGGAGAAAGTGGAGGGCAACTCGGTCAATCTATCCCTGAAGCAATTCAGACATCTATTTCACATGAAATGATAGATTTGACTAAGGATCGGGACTCGCGAATTCCCATTGCACCACCACTGACCTCTCTTGAAGAGGCTAGGGTGATTTCAATTGCAGGTACAGAAGATCAGCAACAGGATGGCTCCTCACGAGCACTTATATTGAGAGAAACACAAGCACGTGAGTTGAGTGAACCAAACACGAGAGATATTCAGGTGAGCGCACACACAGACACAAACACTGAAAATTTGTTAGCTCAAATTGCTGCTCTGAAAGAACAACTTGCAAAAATTCAGGCTGAGGCTCAAACATTCAAAGCACAAGTGGTTGAACGGTCTTCTTCTTCCACCTCTGTCAACAATCAGCTGGCATTCATTAGAAATGATATCTCAGATTTCAAGACCTCGGTGATACCAAAGCTTAATTCCATTCAGGAATCTCCAACTTTATCAGCAGACGATATTGAAAACTTCTGCTTTCTCCATACTAGAATGAATTCTCTTGAAGACCTAGTTGAAATGAACCATTCACTGGACTCCTCCAGATTCCTAAAGATAGAGACGGGCATGGAACATCTCAATGAAGGGATGAAGCACTTGTATTTTATGATTAAAAATTCTCACTGCCCTAATGAAGAGCAAAGAACCTTCTTTGAAGGGCCGTCTGGTGGAGGCTCAGGCTCTGGAGGTAATGGAGGTCATGGAGGGTCTAGAGGAAAATCTGTAGAGGATTCCTCAACTAAGGGGGAGAAGCAAGGGAGAAGTGGAAATGGTAAAGAAAAAGATTCTTCTGCTGGAGACACAAGGAAGGCTGATGATGTCTACTATAGTGGAGAACAGGATGACTTTGATATTTTTGACATTCCCATTGAACCAGTCTTGGAAGATAAAGATGGTTTCTTTGAAGCTTAGGAGGGAAGTAATTTTGAAGACTGGGAAGAGGAAGCTCAAGTGGATCCTGTTTTTGAGAAAGAGTTTCAGCAGCAGCAGTCAGAGTTGAAGAGAAAAGAAGTTGAACTTAAAAAGATATCCCAGATCATTGACATGAGGAAAGACATTCAACGAACAGAAACTCTTGAAAAGCAACGTCTTCATGACATTAAAGCTAAAGAAAGAAGAAGAGATGTCAAACTGAAGATTGGTGAAAAATGGGATGACGCAAGAATAGTTATTGATATACCTCAACTGAATACAAACAATGATAGGGAGTTTCTTCATCTTCTCGACAGGCTGGAAATTACTTATCCAAACAATGATGTGTACATGAGTGCTATCAAGACTGAAATCTCAAAGATCACAGCTGCTTTTGACAGATCTCTAAATGAAATGAGCATATTTGTATATTGTTAGAGTGAAGGATCTTTCAAGGTATCACTTCATCTGTTTGAGAATCGTTCTTTATCAGAGATTTGGGTTCTTCTCAACAAAGTCAAAAGAAGCTCAGAATTGAATGAAGTCCTTCGTGAAAGGCTAAAAGAGTTTGCTAATAGGGTTAGTCCTCAAGTGGTCAACTTGCCTTTTCAAGTAAGATTCTTTAAGTCGGACTGTCTTCAAATTTGCCAGCTCGATTCACAATCTCTTAAAGACTACTCTGCTAAGCATCTTGTCTGGATGGAACATCACTTAAGAACTGTTGGATACTCATCTGAGTTGAAAACTAAAGCTGCTACTCTGATTCAAGCTTATTGTGAAAAGAATATTAAAAGGTACAATCAGTTCAAGAATAAGCTAAAGTCAGTTGGAGTTCAACCAGTCAGACCAGCCAGCTTCACTTCAGAAAAGGATCGTGTCTTTGACAAGGAGTTGCTTCAAGATTTGGAAGAAGGTGAATTCGGAAGGGAAGACAACTGAATTCAATTAGATCAAAACTTAATGTAATATGCTTAGAGCTTTATGAATCAAGATAGACAAATGCAGTCATATGTTCAGTCTAGAGGAACATCTATCTTGTATTCACTTGTAAATTTCTTTTGGAATCTGGAAAATGTTAAATATAATCCAGAACTTTTCTGCTACTTACTTTGCATTACTGTTTATATCTTTTTCTTATTTGTTAGTTGAGTTATCCTCTAGGTATTTGTTGTTATTGTCTAACAAACAAATAGGGGGAGATTGAAAGGCATATGTCATAGCCTATTTGTTTATTCGAGGATTTAACTCAACTCAAATAAGGATGTAACAAGTAAATAGTGGTTCTATCATCAGAGATATCTCTCAAAGTAACATATGTCAAAGGATTAAGTAACATTGTTCATCTACAGACTTGAGGACTTAATTTACTGGAAGAAGCTCAAGAAATTGATCAAGCCTCAGTGATATAAATCAAGACTGTGGATCTAATCAAGTGACAGAGATCTCGTTAGGGTATCAATTAATCACAGGGATTTAATATGAAGAAAATCAAGACATGAAGAAACATCACAGAAGTTAGTCATTCATGAACCAGACAGTACATCGAGTGTCAACATTGAAGTGGTGAAATGGATTCATGATTTTCAGAAGATTGTCAGAAGAGTGGTTGAGCATTCAAGAATAGTATTAATTCTCTATTAATTAATTAAGTCATATAATTTAATTAAGAAAATAAATTATATCTGCAAAGATTAATTTATTGATTAATTGGATTAATTGATTAATTAATTCTGAATTAATTCAGAAATTCAAAATTAATTCAGCAAGACAATCTTTTGTATTAGTATGACAATCGGTATGACAATCAATAGTCATACCGAAAGTCATGCCAGTTCATTTAAATTGTCTTACTGGAAGTCTTACCAGTTGTGGTGATTGTCTTGCTAGTACAATCAATAGTCCTACCGAAAGTTCTACCAGCTGTTGGGATTGTCTTGCTGAGCTCAACGGATTATCTTGCCAATTAAATCAAGTGGGTTGTTTTAATATAAAATAACAGAAGCTGATTGTTAACAGCAGCATTGAATATCAAACCAACTGAAGAACACAGAACAAAAGCAGAGAACTTATTGCAATTTCTCAGGACATTAATTTCTAGTATTTATTGTTAAATCAAAACCACTAGAAATCCTTCTCTTGTTCTTGTGTAACTATCTAGCGGATCAAAATCCCTAGAACTTAATCTCAAATTGCTTTTAGCATTTGATCCTTTTTATTTCAAAAATAGAAAAAGTTCATGTCGAATTTATTCTAGATTTGAAATAATTTATTTGAGATTAATCCCTTGTAAACGATACCGTTGTTGTAACACCTTTCAAGTTTAATAATAGTTTTATTTAACTTGAATTTTGTTTAATTTTTTTATTCCGCATTTTATTCGATTAAACGGTATAGTTTGTATTCAACCACCCCTTCTACAAACATATTGGGACCTAACAACACTAATCAGACAACACGAAACTGATAAACGCCAACTTTCGTTGCACGAGTACCATTCTACCAGACATCCACAAAAGAGATAGAAGCTGAATAGGCACCAATTATATTGAGACCCTACATGTCTATAGAATTTGACAACATAATGGTTTAAGCACAAGTTATCTATCTTGATTATATAGGGCAAGTAAGATGGTTAAAATTACCTACGAATCATGCAATAACTATACATGAACCTATACTAGCATGGCAAGTTCTAAATCCTTAAATTCACGTTCGCTTCATTAAGAATTAACACGCTATCTTATAAGTTTGCGACGCTTACAAGACGAATACGCACAACCATAACTAGGTTATCATACAATCACCACACACTAAGGCATCAAAAAATTTAACTAAAGAAATCCATAAATAAATCCGTTATAACCCCACGATAACGATTAGCCCATAAACGAACTCATCGCCAACGTGGATTCTAATGAAAACATGATACATAAAATGTAGTCTTTATACGAATAAATAAACCAAAGTACAAACAAGAGTAAAGGTTCAGCAAAACAAGAAACAAGCATCCAAATTACAACTCAAAACAAAGATTCACAAGAATAAACTAGATCGTATTCGCCTTTGTTGAATTGTGCCAAAAGGTCTCTTGTCGTCTTCTCCTTGCGCTCTGGTAAGTCTCTATATCTTGAAAAACGTCCTAAGATATGTTTATATAGCAGTCCATGCATCCCAGGAGTTCCAGAAATCGAATTATAAAAGAATCAGGATTTATTTATCCCGACCCAGCGCGGCCGCGCTCTTCACCAGCGCGGTCGCGCTGTCTTCCTGTACTCCCGGCGCAGCCACGCGCAACCATCTCTGCTCCTGCTGCCTCCTCCTCCTGCTGTTGTTGCTGCTGCGATGGACCGACCTCCTCGCCCAACTCGGCTCTCCAAGCCGCCTTGCTAGACTGCTGTGTACCACCGACATATGACTGAGGGGATGGACGTCCTCCTGGTAGATGATCATATGAGTAACCAAGTCCCTTAGGATCGGGCTTCCCTCCATACCACTCAACCATGATGTGCAGCATAGAACTATCAATAGGAGCACTGGGAATATGAAGCTGCTCATGTGTGGGCCAATGAACACCAACTTCCACGTACAACTTCATCACAATGGACGCATACGGAATCGCCCCAGTAGTACCTCATCTTAAAGACCTCAGGATCCCCTGATATATCATCTTCCCCATATCAATGTAATCTCCCTGAAGAATACCCTAAAGCAGACGAGCACGCTCCATAGTAATCTCATGCACATGCGAAGATGGCATGATGTTAGCACAAATAAATGAGTTCCAAGCCCGTGCAAACCTATTCATGCATGAAGCAGGGAACGTGGAGTACTCAGTAGTGCCCCTCTTGAACTTCCAATGAGTCTTAGGCACACAGAGAGTAGAAACGATGAGATCCAAATCGAAGTCCTCAGGAGTCTTATCATTCCAAGTGTCATGGCCCACCTTCCTCGCAGGCTGCTCAATCATTGTCCTGATAGCCTCGGCACTGTACTCAATAGTCCTCCCTCTCACCATCGTGAAACCATTCTTCTCCGTCTTAGCGTAGGCGTAGAACTCCCGCACAACACTCATGGGCACAACATCGGGATCCTCACAAAAAGGAACTCAGCCCATCTCCAAAATCATCTCCAACAGCTTACCATCCTTCCCAGATGGCAAAAATCCTCTCTTCTTAGCAATAGGCTTCGAGAGAAGCCTCGTGTACTCCTCCTCAGCCTCAGGAGTAGAGAACCTGGGCCTCACACCACTCACAGTAGAAGAATCGGTGGCGCTGCTTCCAACTTGAGTTCTCTGTCTTTTGGGTGCCATCGGAATTGAATAAGAGTGAATAAAAGCTTAAGTATTTAGAGAGAATTTGTGTTTGAGAGTTTGTGAATTGGTGGAGAAGTTGTATGCAAGTGTATGTATTTATAGGTGGAGGGGTGTGAATCTGATAAAGAATAGAAATGGGAATTGATTATGGGAATCATGGGAATAATGGAATTGATTAGGTTAGGGAATTATGGGATGTGGTAGAGTAAAAATCGGGTTGGAATTGATTTTGGAATTAAAATCCCGATTTTAATCTAAAACAACTACTAATTACTTTTTTTTCGAACAGGGATCGGCACGGGCGCGCTCACATTCTGGAAAACCGGCGCGGCCGCACGCCTACTGGAAAAACGGCGCGGCCGCACGCTTGGCCAGCGCGAGCGCGCCTAACTTCTGTACTTGGCCCTGAATTTTTTTTCTTTTTCTGATTTTTTTGTGTTTTTCTCCTTTCTTCTTGCTTCCTCTACCTACTAATGTACAACATACTTGGGTTGCCTCCCAAGAAGCGCTTCTTTTACGTCGCTAGCTCGACGTAGAATCTTGAGATTAAGTGGACAATAAAACGGCACTAACCACCTCCCGGTTTGCCGTGTCACCATAGTAATACTTCAACCTTTGAGCATTTACCTTGAATGCTTGGCCCGGATCATTCTCAAAAATTTTCACCGCTCCATGTGGAAACACAGTTTTGATTATGAAGGGCCCAGACCATCTTGACTTCAACTTTCCAGGAAAAAGACGGAGACGAGAGTTGAATAAAATAACTTGTTGCCCCGGCACAAACTTCTTGAGCACTAGACCCCGATTGTGCCACCTCTTGACTTTCTTCTTGTATATTTTGTTGTTCTCATAAGCTTGAAGTCGAAACTCGTCAAGTTCATTCAATTGAAGCATCCTTTTCTTCCCAGCCGCATCCAAGTCCAGGTTTAACTTCTTCAAAGCCCAATAAGCCTTATGCTCGAGCTCCACCGGCAAATGACACCCCTTACCATAAACCAACTGAAACAGCGACATTCCCAATGGAGTCTTATATGTTGTTCTATACGCCCAAACAACGTCATCAATCTTCAAAGACCAATCCTTCCTTGATGGACATACCACTTTCTCCAAATTGCGCTTGATCTCTCTGTTAGATACCTCAGCTTGACCATTTGTCTGAGGATGATAAACCGTAGCAATGCGATGATTCACATTATATCTCTTCATCATGGCAATGAACTTGCGATTTCAAAAATGCGACCCCTCATCATTGATTATGACTCTTGGAGTTCCAAACCTTGTGAATATCTTCTTGTGAAGAAAATTAAGCACCACTTTCGCATCGTTCGTAGGCAACGCCTTAACTTCAACCCATTTTGACACATAATCAACCGCCAACAGGATATATTGATTGTTACAAGATGAGACAAATGGCCCCATGAAGTCAATTCCCCAAACATCGAAGACCTCAACCTCGAGAAGCACATTAAGAAGCATCTCATCCTTCTTAGACATATTACCCACACGTTGACATCGATCACATTTCAAAACGAACTGATGAGCATCTTTAAACAAATTTGGCCAGAAGAAACCTGCTTGAAGAACACGAGCTGTTGTCTTTTCTCCACCATAATGTCCTCCATAAGCCGTTGAGTGGTAATCTCGTAAGATCCCCCCCGTTTCGCTGTAAGGAATACATCTCCTGATGATTTGGTCAGCTCCTTGGCGAAAAAGAAACGGTTCATCCCACATATACCACTTGACTTCATGAAGAAACTTCTTCCTTTGAGCATAAGATAAGTCAGGAGGCATGATATTACTCACAAGATAGTTCACAATGTCTACAAACCACGGTTCTTCTTCTTGCACTCCAAACAGCTGCTCGTCGGGAAAAGACTCATTTATCAATGTCTTATCCAGTGAAGTGGCATTAGAATTCTCTAAACACGAGAGATGATCAGCCACTTGATTTTCAGTTCCTTTTTTGTCCTTGATCTCTAGTTCAAATTCTTGGAGCAAAAGAACCCATCTAATCAATCTAGGCTTCGAGTCCTCCTTTGAGACGAGATATCGAATAGCAGCGTGATCAGTGAAAACTGTCACTTTAGTCCCAAGTAGATAAGATCGAAATTTCTCAAAACCATAGACAATAGCCAAAAGTTCCTTCTCTGTAGTAGTATAATTCAATTGAGCACCATTCAGGGTCTTACCAGCATAGTAAACCACATGAAATATGTTGTTCTTCCTCTGCCCAAAAACTGCTCCAACTGCATAGTCACTTGCATCACACATCATCTCAAAAGGTTCATTCCAATCAGGTGCAGTTATGACCGGTACCGTGATTAGACTCTTCTTCAATATCTCAAAAGCTGCAAGGCACTCGTCATCAAACTTGAAAGGGACATCTTTCTCTAGTAAACTGCACAATGGCTTTGAAATTTTCGAGAAGTCCTTGATGAAACGCCTGTAGAAACCCGCGTGACCAAGAAAACTGCGAATTCCCTTAACAGATATAGGTGGAGGAAGATTCTCAATAACCCCCACCTTGGATTTATCTACCTCAAGACCCTTATTAGAAACCTTGTGCCCGAGAATTATGCCTTGACGCACCATAAAATGACATTTCTCCCAATTGAGAACCAGATTGGTCTCAGCGCACCTCTTGAGAATGTGTCCCAGATTCTGCAAGCATTCATCAAAAGAATCGCCAAAGACTGAGAAGTCGTCCATGAATACCTCCACATTCTGGCCAATCATGTCAGAAAATATGGCCATTATACATCTCTGAAAAGTGGTTGGTGCACCACACGAACCAAAAGAAACTCGTCTGAAGGCGAAGGTACCAAATGAACAAGTGAAGGTAGTCTTCTCCTGATCTTCTGGAGCGATACAAATCTGATTGTAAACCGAATAACCATCCAAAAGATAATAGTACTCATGATCAGCCAACCTGTCAAGCATCTGATCAATGAAGGGTAAAGGAAAGTGATCCTTCCTAGTGGCCTTATTTAGCTTTATGTAGTCCATACAGACTCTCCACCCCGTGACTGTCCGTGTAGGAATAAGCTCATTCTTCTCATTTACTACCACAGTAATACCACCTTTCTTTGGTGCACATTGAACCGGGCTTACCCATGAACTGTTAGAGATAGGATAAATAATCCCTGCATCTAACCACTTCAGAATTTCCTTCTTTACTACTTCCTTCATGATGGAATTAAGTCTTCTTTGCTGCTCGACTGTAGGCTTGCTACCTTCTTCTAGCAGAATTTTATGCATGCAGTAAGAAGGGCTGATTCCCTTGATATCTGCTATAGTCCATCCAATTGTCGATTTAAACTCTCTCAGAATTCTCAAAAGCTTTTCCTCATCGCTACCTGAAAGGTCAGATGCAATAATAACAGGCAGAGTAGATGCATCATCTAAAAAAGCATACCTCAAATATTCAGGTAAAAGCTTAATCTCAAGAGTAGGAGCTTCCTCAATAAAAGGCTTGAGGTGTTTAGGAGCCTTGCTCAATTCTTCCATTCCAAGAGATTCAAAAGGCATATCAATCTTCCTCTTCCAGGGAGAAGCATTCAAATATTGCAATTGTTGTTCACCTTCGTCGTCTTTACTGTCTGAATTCCCCAATAAGGCTTTCTCTAAGGCATCATACCTTAGCAATTGATCAAGTTCCGATGTGACCACCGAATCGACCAACTCGACTTTTAAGCACTCATCATTATCAGTAGAAAATTTCATAGCATTGAACACATTAAAAGTCACATCCTGATCCAACACTCGCATTATAAGCTCACCCTTTTGCACATCAATCAAGGTTCGGCCAGTTGCCAAGAGAGGCCTTCCCAAGATTATGGGAATCTTTTTGTCCTCCTCGAAATCAAGAATTACAAAATTAGCAGGAAAGATGAGTTTATCAACCTTGACCAAGACATCCTCCACAATACCCCGCGGATATGTAATAGAACGGCCGACCAACTGTAAAGTCATATAAGTTGGTTTGAGATCTAGTAAGTCCAACTGCGTGAAAATTGACAAACGCATCAGATTGATGCTAGCTCCCAAGTCATATAAGCATCTGTCAAAAGACATTTTTCCAATAGTACATGGAATAGTGAAGCTTCCTGGATCTTTAAGCTTCGGAGGCAACTTCTGTTGCAGCATAGCACTGCATTCCTCCGTGAGAGCGACAATCTCTAATTCATCTAGCTTCACCTTCCGAGATAGAATACCTTTCATAAACTTTGCATAACTAGGCATCTGCTCGAGAGCCTTAGCGAAAGGTATGTTGATATGAAGTTTCTTGAACACCTCCAAAAACTTCTCAAATTGCTTGTCCAACTTTTTCTTCTACAGCCTCTTAGGAAAAGGCGGTGGAGGATAGATCTGTTTCTCCCCTGTATTACCCTCAGGCAGAGTGTGCTCAACAATAGTCTTCCTTGGTTCCACTTCTTCATCCTGCTGCTTTGCTTCTTTCTCAGCCCCAGCTTCTTCTAGTCAACTCTTGAGTTTTTTCGGGATTCGCAACCTTCCCAGACCTCAACGTGATTGTTTTTACCTGCTCCTTAGCTTCCCTCTTTCCTGGCACTTCAGTGTCACTAGGCAACGTACCAGGTTGACGATTTAGCAAGGCATTTGTAATTTGCCCAATTTGATTTTCCAAGGTCTTAATAGAAATAGCTTGACTCTTGCACATAAGTTTCAACTCCTCAAATTCATATTTTTCATTAGCTGGTTGCAGCTGGAGTTGTTGTCTCGGTGCATACTGCGGTTACTGAAAACCAGAGGGGTTGTACTGTTAAGCTGGATACTGCTGATAAGGCTGTTGAACCGCATTTTGAGTGTTGCTCCAGATGAAATTTGGATGATTGCGGTTGTTGGGATGATAGGTGGCTGGCACAGGTTGTTATAATCGCTGGAAGTTGCTTACAAACTGAGCTGATTCACTAGAAATTGCGCACTGATCAGTCTCATGGGCACCAGCACAAAGCTCACAAACACTAGTGATTTGATTAACTCCATAATTAGCTAAATTGTCCACATTCATTGTCAAAGCCTTAAGTTGGGCAGTGATAGCAGTTGTTGCATCCAACTCCAGAACTCCTACTACTTTTCCCTGAGTCAGTCACTGGGAAGGATTCTGGTACTCATTAGCATCCATCAGTTCAATAAGTTCATAAGCTTCATCGTTGCTCTTAGCCCATAAGGCTCCTCCTGATGCTGCATCAAGCATGGACCTAGAAGTAGGACCCAATCCATTGTAGAAGCAGTTAATAATCATCCAATCAAGCATGCCATGGTATGGGTACTTCCTTAGCATCTCTTTATATCGATCCCAAGCCTCACACAGAGATTCTCCAGTTTGCTGCGCGAACCGGGTATGAGCATTCCTGATTACTGCAGTCTTCGCCATGGGAAATAATTTTGTGAGAAACTTTTGAGCAAGTTCTTCCCAAGTTGTGATAGACCCTGCTGGTAGATAGTGTAGCCGGCACTTAGCTTTGTCCCTCAGAGAGAATGGAAAGAGTCGTAGCTTGATAGCATCTTCAATCACACCATTGAACTTGAAAGTGTCACAGATCTCGATGAAATCCCTAATGTGCATGTTGGGGTCTTCAGTAGGAGAACCCCCAAACTGAACTGAGTTCTGTATCATCTGGATCGTGCTTGACTTGATCTCAAAAGTGTTAGCTAAGATGGTTGGTCTAATGATGCTAGACTGAATGTCATTAATCTTACGCTTAGAATAGTCCATCAAAGCCTTCGAATTTTCTGCTTGATCACCCATAGCTACTACAATTGGCTCTGCAATTTTCTCTTCTTATTCTACCTTCTTTTCTTCCTCAATAACTTCCCTACGCACTACCACAAGTTCTTCCTCGGCTTTATCCAGTGTTCTCTTACGAGTACGCGAACGTGTATGCATACACCCTCGCCAGAGTACCTGAAACAAGACAAGGAAAAAAATAAGTAACAATGTCCGAGTCAATGAACTTTAATGAACACTGATGTCAAGTACATAAACTATTAATTAACACTGCAGTCCCCGGCAACGGCGCCAAAAACTTGTTAGTCGCTAAACACGCGCAAATAATACATGCAAGTATACGAGTTCACAAGTAGTATAAGATATAAATCAGATTCGATCCCACAGAGACTGTATTGGTTAACTATTTAATTTACGCACCTAAGCAAAAATGTATGGTTATTATCCAATGCTAAGACGATAATAAAGTGAGGTTGTTTATAACTAAGAATTAAACTAATTATTATAACTACGAGAATATGATAGACTAAATTAATATATATGACAGACATGAGATTCTAACTTCATTAAATACTTCATTCAATAGCCTTATTATTCTTAACCTTATCATGTAATGGTGACGGCACTAATCAGATAACACGAAACTGATAAACTCCAACTTTCGTTGCACGAGTACCATTCTACCAGACATCCACAAAAGAGATAGAAGCTGAATAGGCACCAATTATATTCAGACCCTATATGTCTATAGAATTTGACAACATAACGGTTTAAGCACAAGTTATCTATCTTGATTACATAGGGCAAGTAAGATGGTTAAAATTACCTACGAATCATGCATAACTATACATGAACCTATGCTAGCATGGCAAGTTCTAAATCTTTAAATTCACGTTCGCTTCATTAAGAATTAACACGCTATCTTATAAGTTCGCGACGCTTACAAGACGAATACACACAACCATAACTAGGTTATTATACAATCACCACACACTAAGGTATCAAATAATTTAACTAAAGAAATCCATAAATAAATCCGTTAGAACCCCACGATAACGATTAGCCCATAAATGAACTCATCGCCAACGTGGGTTCCAATGAAAATATGATATAGAAAATGTAGTATTTATATGAATAAATAAACCAAAGTACAAACAAGAGTAAAGGTTCAGCAAAACAAGAAACAAGCATCCAAATTACAACTCAAAATAAAGATTCACAAGAATAAACTAGATCATCTTCGCCTTTGTTGAATTGCACCAAAAGGTCTCTTGTCGTCTTTCCCTTGCGCTCTGGTAAGTCTCTATATCTTGAAAAACGTCCTAAGATATGTTTATATAGCAGTCCATGCATCCCAGGAGTTCCAGAAATTGAATTATACAAGAATCAGGATTTGTTTATCCCGACCCAGCGCGGCCACGCGCTTCACCAGTGCGGGCGCGCTGTCATCCTGTACTCCCGGCGCGGCCGCGCGCAACACCAGTGCGGGCGCACCTGCCTTCCAAAACTTCTTCTTTTCTTATTTTTTATTCCTTACAGCTTCGAGCCAATATTTCAAGCTTTTATTCCAACACATCCTAAACACCATATTAGCATCAAAATAATGCTAATTCACCTAATTCACGAAGTAAAAACACGTTAAAACACAAATAACTTGAGTACAAATACACCAACTCAAAGCTTATTAGAGCATAAATAAGTGTCATAAATGCCACTTAACAAGTAACTCGGTACCTAATTTTTCCCATAAGGTGAAGTTGAGAACTTGGTAATTTGTTAATACGTGCTTGCCCTTAGATGAGGCATTATATTAATTTCTTGTCAAGACAAGAAAGGTTATTCATTTTATTTAAATAAACAACAGTTGTTTATTTTATTTCAATGATAAGGCTTATAATGTTACACAATTAGTTAACAATTTATGTGTTCTAAGATGACTCATATCAAACATTGCCTCTAGCATTATTGTTTAAACCATATTAATGAGAAATGCATTTCTGAGTTACATATAGATGGATACTTGGATAATTTTGATTTTAAATCATACGGAAGATGCGAAGCTTGTCTCATTGGTAAAATGACTAAAGTTTCTTTTACCTGATAAGGTAAAAGGGCCATCGAACGATTAGAAATTATATATAGTGATGTATGCGGTCCAATATGGACGATGGCAAGGGGTGACTTTTACCACTACATAATGTTTACTGATGACTTTAGTAGATATGGATATGTATATCTTATGAAGAACAATTTTGATACTTTTACAGTGTTCAAAGAATATAAGGCCGAAGTAGATAAGCAAACAGAGGAAAGTATAAAAGTTATACGATAAGATCGTGGAGGAGAATACTTAAAGCTCAAATTCACGAGTTTCTTGAAGGAGTGTGATATTGTATCACAACTTACTCCTTCTGAAACAACTTAATAGAATAGAGATTCTAAGAGGAGAATTCGTACCTTGTTGGACATGGTGCGATCGATGATGAGTCAAGCGGAACTTCCAAACAATTTCTGGGGTTATGCTCTAGAAATAACTACACATAAACTTAACCAAGTTTCGACTAAAGTGGTTCAAAATACTCTGTATGAGATATGGACTGATAAACGTCATAGCATGTCATTTATGAAAATTTGGGGACGTGAAGAGTTTGTGAAATGTTTAGCCTCTGACAAGCTTGGACCAAAATTAGATAGATGCTATTTTATGGGATACCCAAGTAAAACTTAAGGGTATAGCTTTTATAATTATTCCGAGAATAAAGTATTTCTTACTCGGACCACTGTATTTCTTAAGGGAGAACTACTTTCTAAGAATATCAGTGGGAGGACAATACGCCTCGGTGAAGATCGAGAACCACATGGTAACATTAAACCAGAGTTGGAACAAGATCAGGATGTACATCAAAATGTTAAAAGTAATCTTGTTCAGGAAACACAGGTTGTTCCTAGATCAAGTACCTACCAAGATGCTATGAACAGTTCAGACTCCGAGAGATAGCTGGAGGCCATGAAATCCGAAATGGAATCCATGTATCAAAATAAAGTATTGACTTTAGTTGATCCACTTGAAGGGGTAAAACCTATAGGGTGCAAGTGAGTTTTCAAGAAGAAAGCTGACATGGATGGTAAAGTACAGACCTATAAGGTGCGACTAGTGGTAAAATATTTTAAACAAATTCATGGTATATACTATATTGAGACTTTTTCACCAGTTGTTTGTTGGATTTAAATCGCAGCGGAAGCATGGTAAAACACTTTTATACATATAACTTCCAAATAAAAGCATATAAATCGTGATTAAAACATATGAATCGATTACTAACCTTTAATAGCGATCCAAAAGCAACGATCGGAGATCCTTAGCAACTGCTTCTCAAACGTGAAGCACTTCACCGGTAAACACCAAGAAAACGATGCCAAGGAGGGGGAGGAGGTGGAGAGAATTAGGTTTTTCTAAAAAAATTTGGGTTCAAATAAAATAGGGTTTATAATAGTATATTTATAGGCAAAATTTTCAGCTGAAATTTTCCCATAAAATATTATTATTATTAACCCTTTATTATTCACATTAATAATTAAAACACCTTTTAATTATTAATCCTTTTTCTAAACACTTTAGAAATAATTCTCTCTCTTGATTTAATTTCCAAAAATTAAATTCTTAATTAATAATATTAAGAACTTTTCTTAATTAATTTATAATCAATTAAATCTCATTCAACCAACTATTAAATTTGCCAATTAATTATTTATTTTATAAATAAATAATTAATAGCCATTATTAATTAATTCCTCCACCATTAAATCATTCTCTTTTATGGTGTGACCCTGTAGGTTCAATATTAAGCCGGTAGTAGAAATAAATAATAATAAAACTATTTTATCATTATTTATATAAATTCTCTAATTTATTAAATATGATTAATTAATTAATCATATTTATTCTACATCGTGAGGGATACTTCTCAGCATATCGCGACTATCTGGATAATACGAATTCACTGCTTAGAATACCAAGAACCTATTCAGTGAATAGTTACCGTACAATTAACTCCTTCTACCCTACAATGTCCTGATTAAATACAAGGCATGAATCTTGTGTCAAGCCTATCTAATTTAATCATTTGCTTTCCCATTTACTATGCTTAGTTCTATGTAAATTAGAAACTCCTTTCTAATTTCATTCACTCTGGCCAGAGATTCCTGAACTAGCATAAGTGGATCAGCCTTGAACATTCTCTTCCTTCACTGGAAGGGGTAGATCCTTTATTGATCATACACTATCTCTGTGTACAAATTCCTATACCCAATAGAGCCCTAATAATTGTCCCTGGAGACTAAGAACTAAACCAAAGCATAGTTCAGTGTACACAAGATGACTATGATGACCTCAAATCTAAGGATACTTGTACAACTATCACTATATGAACAACTGCTGACACGTGAGTGAACTCCATCAGTTGTTCAGCTGTGCGAGTCATGTTCAGTGAACTTATTCTATAATAAGCACCTACATACTAGCTATAGTGTCACCACACAAATATCTATGAGAACAGACATCCTTCATAATGAAGCAAGCATAGTATGTAACGATCTTTGCGGATTATTAATTACCAGTTAGTAATCCTATGATCGGGAACTGTTTAAGTTTAGAGTTATCATCTTTTAGGTCTCACTATTATGATCTCATCATAATCCATAAAAAGCTTTACTCTAAACTATGGTATATCTTATTTAAATACTTAAATAGCTAGAGCCCGTAATAAAAACAAAACAAGTCTTTTATTAATATCAAAGAAATCAAAACAGATTACATAAAAGTTATTCCTAAATCCTCATAAATGATTGGACTTAGGACATATTCCTTTCAATCTCCCACTTGTACTAAAGTCAATCACTCTGGTATCTAATACCCATCTTGTCTTTATGACGATCAAAGTGACTTTCAGAAAGTAGCTTTGTGAGTGGGTCTGCTATGTTGTTATGTGTGTCAACTCTCTTTCAATACTAGAAATGTTACCGCGCTCCCACTAACCCTTTTGTAGACACATGGTTCATCTACGATTTTTATAAAACCAAACTCTTTGATTGTTTCATCAAAACGGATATTCCATCTACGAGAAGCTTGCTTTAAACCACATATGGTTCGCAGCAGCTTACACACTAGGTTTTCATTTCCCTTGGAAAGAAAACCATCTGGCCATTTTCCAGATTTCATAGTCGTAGTAAGCAGCAATCGCAAGCAAAATCCGAACTGATTTTAACAGGGCTACAGGTAAAAGTGTTAGGAATATATGTGCATTAGTTTGATGATATGTTTAACAAAACACTTAAGTAGAAATTTAGTGTCAGTAGCCTCAACGGATAAGACCACTTTGGCTATCCGTTGATGGTGTAGCTTTACTTAGAAATAAGTCTAGTATTGTAGCATATTTCAGTCTCTGTATTTAAAATGTAATTCTTAGAAGTTGAGAGAAACTATAAGTCATGTTGACTACTAGATGATATGCAGATAGGAAGGCCAATTGTAAATATTTCATGCCTTGTAATTTTGTATAAATGAAGTGGTATCAACGGATGACTTAAAGACCTTCAACGGATGAGAAGCTAAGCTTCAACGGATGTCTCTAAAGCTTCAACGGATAACATCCTTCAACGGATGAGAGCATCAACGGATGAGAGCATCAACGGATAAATGCATCAACGGATGAAAGCTTCAACGGATGTTCTGCTAATTAGCCGTTGATAAGTGGTAGTTGTACCTACAGACAGAGGCACATGGGTTGACAGAGAAAACTGAGATGTGGTAGCCGAATTTCAGGATCAACAGAAAAAGCAGCCGTTCTTCTTTAGTACAAAGATGCAATAGTCAACAAAGTACTTGAATGAACAGGAAAAGAAGCAAGTGAAGAACTTATTTTACTATTGTAATTTTATATTGTTTTTCACTTGTACACTTGGTAATATATAAACCAAGAAGAAGCTAGTAATTAGAGAGAGATTTTCCAGAGCTGTTAAGAAATATCTTGAGAGAAAATTCATCTAGTTTGTACTAGGATGCAGCTGTGATCAACATTGTTGAACACAGATTTTCTAATATACCATCTCTGGTGGAACAACAAATCCACCAGAAAAGTTTTTAAAGTTTGTTGTGTTCTTTACATTTTGTGTTTGAATATATATCTGTCTGCATTAGCTCAAAGCAATTCATACACTTGTTCATCTAGAACACACTGCTTTAATAAACTTCTCAAAACCTGAAAAAGTTTTGAGATTTACATTCAACCCCCCCTTCTGTAAATCTCATTGTTAGTCCTCTAGGAATAACAATTGGTATCAGAGCAGGCTCTTGACATACAAAGAGTTTAAAGATCTTGGAATCTAACAAAGATGAGTAAGAAGGATATTGGAGTAAAGATCCCAGTTCTTGACAAAGACAGTTATCACCACTGGAAGGTGAAAATGCACCTTCATCTACTCTCCCAAGATGAAGGTTATGTAAACTGCATTGAGAATGGTCCTCACATTCCCCATAAAGTAGCCACAGTTGCTACGGCCACAATTGCTGTTGGTCAATCCATTCCAAAACCTAGAGCAGAATGGACAATGGAAGACACAGAAGAAGTCCACAAGGATAAGAAGGCTATGAACATTTTGTTTAATGGTCTTGACAAGGATATGTTTGATAATGTGATAAATTGTTCAACTGCCAAAGAGGTTTGGGACACAGTTCAGTTGCTGTGTGAAGGTACAGAACAAGTAAAAGAGAACAAAATGCAGCTTCTCATTCAACAGTATGAGTACTTTCATTTTGAAGAGAATGAATCTTTAAATGACACATTTAATAGATTCCAAAAGCTGTTGAATGGACTGAAGCTGTATGGTAGAGTGTACCAGGTGAAGGATTCAAATCTTAAATTTTTGAGATCCTTACCAAAGGAATGGAAACCCATGACTGTTTCCTTAAGAAACTCTCAGGATTATAAGGACTTTACTCTTGAAAGATTATATGGAATCTTGAAGACTTATGAACTAGAGTTGGAACAGGATGAGGTATTGGAGAGGGGGAGAAAGAAAGGAGGTTCAGTTGCATTGGTAGCTGAAAATGAGAAAGAATGCAGAAAAGAAACTGTGAGATCTACATCAAGCTCCAAAGATGGTGTAAGAAATCCAGAATCAGACAAGGGTAAAGAGCAAGTTGCTGAAAATGAAGACAACTCCAGTCAAGATGACTCTGATGGTATTGATGAGCATCTTGCATTTCTGTCCAGGAGATTTGCAAAGATGAAGTTCAGGAAAAACACTAGAGCCACTAAACCCTATAAGAACATGGTGGACAAATCCAAGTTCAAGTGTTTTAATTGTGGTATAAGTGGACACTTTGCAAGTGAGTGCAGAAAGCCAACCTCTGAAAAGAAGAAATTTGAACAAGTAGATTACAAAAAGAAATATTTTGATCTACTCAAACAGAAGGAAAGGGCTTTCATTACTCAAGAAAAGGACTGGGCAGCTGATGGAGATGAAGAGGATGAAGATGTGGATTATGTCAACCTTGCTCTCATGGCTGATTCTGAAGAAAACGAAGTTAGTTCATCAAGCAATCAGGTAATCACTACTGATTTAACACAGCTTACTAAAGAAGAGTGCAATGATGCTTTCAATGACATGTCTACTGAATTGTATCATTTGCGTGTGTCTCTTAAATCTCTTGCTAAAGAAAATAGTAGGATCAAAGAGAACAATCTGTTTTTAAGTAATAGAAATACTGTGTTAGAAAATAAGTTGATTGACCTAGAGAAAACCAAATTGCATTGTATATCTGTTGAAAATGAACTAGCTGAATCTGTTAAGAAAGTAGAAATACTTTCCAATCAATTAGAGAAAGAGCAAGAGGTGATTAAAGCCTGGAAAACATCTAGGGATGTAAGTGCTCAAATTGCCAAAGTCCAAGGAATTGAATCATTCTGTGAAACTGCCTGGGATAAAAATAAAAAGAAACTGGAATTAATTGATGGACTGTCAACGGATGTGGAATCAACGGATGATGAAAGTTATCCATTGAAGGAAGAAAAGGAACATCCGTTGAAGGTTCCTCAATTAAAACAGGCAGATGCTTCTAAAAGAGAAAATCTAAAGAAACTCAACAAAAAGTTTGGTTCAACTTCAAAGAACTTTGTCAAAGAAGGAGCAAGCACATCCAAAGATGTCAGAAAGGTGAATGTAGGGCACATGACCTTAGAACAGTTAAACAATAGGCTCAAGATGGTTGAGGATAAAAAGGAATCCAAAAGGAAATCCAACAGAAATGGGAAGGTAGGAGTTAACAAACATAACAATTACACACCTGACAAGTATGCTCCTAGAAAAAGCTGTGTGCATTGTAGTAGTGTTAATCATCTATCTGCTAATTGTAAATCTATTAAGAAATCTCCCATAACTGTACCCTCTTCCATGCCTAACATGTCTGTATCACCTCTACATGCTATGCCTGTTATGTCTCAACAAAATCCTTATGCACATTTTGCAAACATGCCATATTTTAACAATCCTTATCTTGCTGCATTCAGTATGCCTCAAATGCCATACAATATGCCAATGTGGAATAACATGTATGCACAATCCATGCCTAATAATTCTATAAATGTGCTGGATAATGTTGTGACTAACCCTACACCTCAACCAACCACATCTAAGACCAAGGTTGACTCAAACTCACCTAAGTCTAAAGATGCAGGAGGAATGAAGTCTAGGAGAAAGGCTAACAAGAATGGACCCAAGGAAACTTGGGTACCAAAATCAAATTGATTGATTTTGTGGTGTGCAGGAAAATAGAAGAAATCTATGGTACTTGGACAGTGGCTGTTCAAGACACATGACTGGAGATTTCTCCCTGCTCACAGAGTTTAAAGAGAGAGCTGGCCCCAGCATAACCTTTGGAGATGACAGCAAAGGGTTTACTATGGGATATGGCTTGATTTCAACAAGGAATGTCATCATTGAAGAAGTTGCATTAGTTGATGGTCTCAAGCACAACTTACTGAGTATCAGTCAACTATGTGATAGAGGGAATACAGTTTCCTTCAATTCTGAAGCCTGTGTTGTCACTAGTAAGGAAGACAACAAAGTGGTTCTAACTGGAGTTAGAAAAGGAAATGTGTACTTAGCTGACTTCAACTCTACAGATGCAGAATCTATTACTTGTCTCTTCAGCAAAGCAAGTTCAGTTGAGAGTTGGCTATGGCACAAGAAGCTATCCCATTTGAATTTCAAAACAATGAATGATCTAGTCAAAAAGGACTTAGTAAGAGGAATTCCTCTTGTTGAATTCTCAAGGGATGGTCTGTGTGATGCTTGTCAGAAAGGCAAACAAAGGAAAGCATCATTTCAGAAGAAGCTTGAAACAACAATTGATGAACCATTACAGCTGCTACATATGGATTTGTTTGGACCAGTCAATGTATTGTCAATAGCAAGAAAAAGATATTGCTTAGTGATTGTAGATGATTTCTCAAAGTTCTCATGGGTCTGTTTTCTTGGATCAAAGGATGAAGCAAGTGAAATCATTATCAATCACATCAGGCAAGTCAACAATCATCCTGACTTGAAGGTTAGAAATATCAGGAGTGACAATGGAACTGAGTTCAAGAATTTGACATTAAGGCTGTTCTATGAAGAAAATGGAATCATGCATGAGTTCTCAGCTCCAAGAACACCTCAGCAAAATGGGGTTGTTGAAAGAAAGAACAGATCTTTAATTGAAGCTGCCAGAACAATGCTTGAAGAATCAAAGTTACCAACATATTTCTGGGCTGAAGCTGTTAATTGTGCCTGCTTCACTCAGAATATTTCTTTGATCAATCAAGCTAAAGGCATGACTCCTTATCAGTTGTTCAAGAGAAGAAAACCAACTCTAAACTTTCTTCATGTCTTTGGATGTAAATGCTTTATACTGAGGAATCAATCTGACCATAAAGGGAAGTTTGATGCAAAGGCTGATGAAGGAATATTTGTTGGTTATTCAGCTGGAAAATCTTATAGGGTCTACAATCTAAGAACCAACATTGTTATGGAATCTGTGCATGTTGTGTTTGATGATAAAAAGATTGATGGACTAACAGATGAGGGACATAATGAGAGACTCAAATTTGACAACATTGAGATATATTGTGATGATAGTGAAGAGGAGACTGATGGAGATGACACTTCAAAAGGGATTCAAAACATGCCCCTGGATAATGCACAAAATACTGCATCCATTGATAGAAGCAATGCAGTATCCGTTGAAAGACATAGTGCATCATCCGTTGAAGTACAAAATGAAGCATCCGTTGATCATAGTTCATCAACGGATAATCGATTTACATCATCAGTTGATAGAACTCCAAGTTCCCTGCAAAGGACCAACAACTCAGGGGGAGTTTCAACTAGTCAACACTCTGTCTCACATCATGACAATACTGAGGCCACCTCATCTAGAGCACATCTTCCACCACAAAGGAAATGGACCAAGAATCATCCCTTTGAACTGATCATTGGTGATGCATCATCTAAAGTGCAAACAAGAAGAGCTACTCAAGATGAATGTCTGTACAGTAGTTTTCTATCTCAGGAGGAACCTAAGAAAGTGGAAGAAGCTCTATTGGATCCAGATTGGATATTAGCTATGCAGGAAGAGCTAAACCAATTTGAGAGAAACCAAGTTTGGAAGCTGGTACCCAAACCAAAGAACAAGAGTCCTATTGACACAAAGTGGGTATTCAGAAACAAGATGGATGAAAATGGCATTATCATAAAGAATAAAGCCAGATTGGTTGCTAAAGGCTATTCTCAGCAAGAGGGAATAGATTTTGATGAAACATATGCTCCTGTTGCAAGACTTGAAGCCATCAGAATATTTCTAGCCCATGCAGCCCATGCCAATTTCAAAGTCTATCAAATGGATGTCAAGAGTGCATTTCTAAATGGGAAATTAGAGGAAGAAGTCTATGTAAGTCAACCTCCAGGATTTGAAGATCCAAATTTTCCAGACTATGTGTATTATCTGTTGAAAGCACTCTATGGACTGAAGCAAGCACCTAGAGCCTGGTATGAAACCTTATCAAAATTTCTTTTGGAGAATCACTTCACTAGAGGTACTGTTGATAAAACTCTCTTCTTTAGGGATGTTAATGGCTCTAGTATACTTGTTCAAATTTATGTAGATGACATAATATTTGGCTCTATAGATGATAAACTTTGCAAAAAGTTTGCTAAGCTAATGCAAAGTAAATATGAAATGAGCCTAATGGGAGAACTAACCTATTTTCTTGGTTTACAAGTTAAACAAGTTAGTGATGGAATTTTCATTAGTCAAACTAAATATATTTATGATCTTTTAAAGAAGTTTGACTTAATGGAATGCTCATCTGCAAAAACTCCCATGGCCACTGCCACCAAACTTGAATTAAATAAGACTGAAAGGTCTGTGGACATTACAAGTTATAGAGGCATGGTTGGTTCACTTTTATATTTAACTGCTAGCAGACCAGATATAATGTTTGCTACATGTCTGTGTGCTAGATTTCAAGCTGATCCTAGGGAGTCTCACTTAATTGCTATCAAGAGAATTTTCAGATATCTCAAGGGTACACCAAATTTAGGAATTTGGTATCCTAGAGAATCTGGCTTTGATCTGATTGGTTATTCAGATGCAGACTATGCAGGTTGCAAAATAGACAGGAAAAGTACAACAGGCTCCTGCCAATTCCTGGGAAACAAGCTTGTATCATGGTTTAGCAAAAAGCAAAATTCAGTCTCTACTTCTACAGCTGAGGCTGAATACATTGCTGCTGGAAGTTGCTGTTCTCAAATGTTATGGATGAGGAATCAACTCCTTGATTATGGACTTCATGTTGATAGAATACCTATCTTTTGTGACAACACAAGTGCCATAGCCATAACAGAGAATCCTGTACAGCACTCAAGGACCAAGCACATTGATATCAAGTACCACTTCATTAGGGAGCATGTCATGAATGGTACAGTGGAACTACATTTTGTTCCAAGTGAACAACAAATTGCTGACATATTTACCAAGCCACTTGATGAATCAACATTCACAAGATTGGTAAGTGAGCTAGGTATGCTTAATTACTCTTAAAATTCATGTCTTCTTTGCAATTTGATGAGAAGCCTGAAATATATTAGTTGCTAGAACAAATTTGACTTTTAACAAAGTTTATTCCATCAACGGATGTTCCCTATCCGTTGAAAGTCAAAATTGCTCTATCAACGGATATTCATTATCCGTTGAAAGACAAGTATATCTCTGGAACTTTTATCCGTCAACGGATAAAGCTGAAGTACCTTTCAACGGATGACAATTTACATTATCCGTTGAAATGTCACATCAGACGTTTGAGGTGTTTCACAGCCGTTGATTCTATTTTCTTAACCGTTGATACCATACATACATCTGTATGTATTGGTTTTAAAGGTAGTTATTAGAATACTTACAGTTTATTCTTAAACGGCTGAAATTCACTAACACCTACTTATTGATTAATCCTTTATTTATTTCTTTTTCTTTGAAAGCATATAAGCCCTTCTGATTGTTCATTATTACTTTACGCTTTCTTAGAATTTCAAGCATTTACCATTTTCTCTCTGCAAAACCTTCAAGTTATTCTCTGCAATTTCTACTCACAACAATGGCACCAGTCGTGAAGATTATGTCTCAATCTGGGTTCATCTACGAGAAGAACAATTTCATAGCTCTGGTAGAAAAGAATGAAGCCCACTCAGATTATCACAAAATGATGGACTTCATCAAAAACTGTAAACTTAGCTATGCAATGCTGGAAGCCCCAATGATTTTCTGTGAAGTAGTTGAGGAGATTTGGACAACTGCTGAGTTCAACTCCATGGATATGACTATCTCCTTCACTCTCAAAGGTAAAAATCACTGTATTAACTGTGATGACTTACAAGCATGTTTTAAATTACCTGAGAACAATGCCATGACACCACACACTGATAGTGATGTATCCAGCATGTTAGATTCCATAGGTTACTCTCTTAACTCTGCTAATTTAGGGGGTATTAGACGAAAAGGCCTTAGGAAAGAATGGAGTTTTCTTGGGGATGCCTTCATAAAGGTTTTCTCTGGGAAAATTAGTAATTTTGATGCCATAACTTCATCTCTTGTTAATATGTTCTATATGCTTGTTTCTGATAGGTACTTTAACTTTAGCAACTATGTGATGCTAGAATTAGGTACTAGATTGGGTAACAAAGCTAATAGACCTAATAACATCTATTATGCTAGATTCTTTATGTTATTGGCTAACCATGTTGCTGAAGGTTTAGTCATAATCAATGAGAATAATAAACTCAAGTGCTGGGCACAAGAGAAAAGAGTTCTTGCAGACTTGAAGAGAATGGATCTTAACAGCAGTGTGCAATTGGTATATTTACCAATCATGAATGCACCCCAGGTAGGTGAGGTATTTGCTTCTACAACTCCTACTTCTTCCAACCTCTCTATTTCTTTATCTTCTAGTGTGGCCATGAAATCTGTGTCAATGCCCCAACAGATTTCTACCAAGGTCACCAAATCTAAACTTTCAAAATCCAAGACAAAGAAAACCACCTCTGTTGTTTCTCAAAAGACAACAGTTGTAACAACAACCATTAACCCTGAGGGAAGTGAACAGGGTGTGAGTGGTGAGGGGAGGGGTGAACATCAAAGAAACCCCCAGGATAAGGAAGGAGAGTTGAGTGCTTCCCAAGCTAGCCAAGCCCCAGTTTCTCAAAAAGCTGTGGTGGTTGAAAAGGTTTCTAGCACATCCCTAGTAGCATCCTCCCAAAAGGATGTTACTATTGAAAAGAGTTCCCAACCAGGAACACAGAACAAAAGAGGGAGGGACACTAAAGCCAAACACTCACCTACAAAAGCTTTTATTAGAAGGAAGAAGGCTAGAACCCAATCTTCTACACAGGGTGCACACACTGCACAGATACATCCATCTGTCTCTGTGCCTTCTCAAACTCAGTTTGATGTGACTCCAATAAATGTGGAGTCACAGCCCCATTCTCTCACAATAACTACACATCAATCACCAAATACTTCTTCACCATCTCTGGATGTGGATATGTTATTCCCATCAATTCCTGATTCTCCCTCTTTACAACTCAGGGAGGAGCCCCACTCAAATACAGGTGATCATCATCTTTTAGATGATTTGTTGGATCACCCGCAAATTCTTTCAGATATAATTGAAGGATCTGTATCAACACATATCAAATCAATCTATACAGATTCAACAATTATATCACTTTCAATTTCATCTTCTTTTCCTTCTTCAACGGATATCACTCATCCGTTGACAAGTGGTTGCTCTTCAACGGATAAGCTTAACAGCAGTTATCCGTTGATAACAACAGTTTCAACTTCAACGGATATTCCACATCCGTTGATAGTCTCTACACAAATAACTGAAATGATTCCAAGTGTAGAAGACATGAATACTGTGCAATCACTTTTAGGATTGAGGGCAGGGAGTGAAAATTTGAGTGAGAGGCTGGGTTGCTCCCAGGCAAAAGGAGAGATTGAGAGCACAAAAATGCATGCTATTTCTTCCAGCATGGCAAAAGTCAGTGAGTGGAGTACCACCTTAGAAGGTGAAGGTGAGGGAGTGAGATGTGTGAGCCAGGGGGAGCCCCTGATGCAAGAACATAGAGAAAAAGAGAGAAAAGCAGGTACAGTTGATACAAGGGTGAAACCAGCCATTGCTCATGAGTCAATGATTGTGGATGATGCTGAAAAGGAAAGACAGTTACAGCAACATTACAAAGCTGTAATTGATAACATTTCCTTGGATGCTGACACTTTTACTCATCCTGTGACAGCCTATCAAATGTTGGCTGCTCAGGGCAATGAGGAGGCAGAAAGGACACTACATCTAGTGCACACAACAGAATCTCTTCAAAGGGATAAAGCTGCTATTAACAGGATGCCTTCTACAGCTGGTGAGCCATCTGAGGAATTTGGAGTAAATTCTGATGATGATGACTCTATTTCTTCTGATGGAAGCATGAACATAGGGGGAGATGAAGACCCTAATTCCATTCCTAATCTACCTGAATGGGCCTTGACTAAGGAGCATAGAACAGGTGAATTCAATGTCCACTTGGTCAAACAAATCATCACTATTCAACAGGCCATTCAGAACACTTCAAATGCAAATATCAAGGCTATCCTCCAAGCTCACCTGGACTCACTGCATCTCATGAAGTTGCAGAAAGTAAAGCAAAATATGAGTCTAGATGATCTCAGGAAAGATATTGCTGACTTGAAATCCTTCACTTCAGAAAAATTGGATTCAGTCATGCCCTATGGTACTTTGCAGGACTTGGTTTCGAGATTGAAAAAGGAATCAGTTACTGAACAAAGGCTGGCCAAGTTGGAAGACAGAGTTCAAGGAATTGAAGATTCTGTGGCCACCCTTCTTCTCAACCAACAATCTCAAACCAATCTCCTAATGCAGCTGGCAAAAGCACAAGGCTTGACCCCTCTCCTTGATGATAACAAAAAGGGGGAGAATAAAAGGGAAGGGGAAGGAGAGCCCTCTACAAAGATTCAGATATCTAAAGTGCTAGTTCCTGCCATCACTACCTCTCCAATCATTCAAATCAAGGGAAAACCTGATGGAATTGATTTGATTCAGCTAGCAGCAGCTGAAATACAAATGAAAGAACAATGGAGGAGAATTGATGAAAGGTTGCAATTGGTGTTTGGTTCTACACAAAATAAATCAACATCTGTGAAATTTAGCACAAAGATTGAACCAATCAACATGGAGCTCAAGCCAGTAGGGAGAAATAAGGTTGGAGAGACTTCTTTCAAGAATTTAAAACCTATGGTTCTAAAGCCTAACACTAGATCCAGTATGGACTCCACAAAGAATCCCCTAGACTTTGCTCAGATGCAGGAAGTAGACTTTCCTCTTCCAAAACCTGATGGAGACAAAGTTCTAAGTGCAAGCATCATAAAGAAGAAGGAGACCAAGGACAAGGGTGAGAGAATGGACATGGCCTTTATCTATAGAGAGGGAAAGAGTATCTGTGTGATGCAAGGACATCCCAAATTTCTAAAGGCCAAAAGGGAAGAAACCAGAAGGTTGAAGAAAGAAGCTGTAAAACTCAAGGCTGACAAAAGAGCACAAGCAAAGCTTGAAAAACAGCTAAAGTCAAGCCAAGTTGAAGAAATGAAAGGAATTGAAGTCAGGGGTGAAGAAAAGATTGCTAACTTAGATGAGGTTCTTGGGAGCATATTTGGTGAAAATATGGAAGAAAGAGAGGAATGGCAGAAGGGAAACAGAAGAAAGGCCAAGGCACACAGAAGGAGTGAAGATAACCCTGAAGATACCAAATCTATATCTAAACCACTACCTTCCATACCTAAACCTTTTGTTGCTGATCCCTCTATAAATATCCATGGTGAACCAATCATTCCAAAAGAGGAACCTATTGATTGGGACAACATCACATTGCCTACCTTTTTAACCACTCTACCACTACCAAAGAAACAGAAAAGAAAATCTAAATCTACACCTCCCCTAACCTCTAAGAAATTCACTCAAAAACAAAAACCTAACCCTAAGCCACCCATTTCTAAAGATGATTATGTTCACATCTGTGACATAAAAGAAGCTTCAGACATTAATCTCTATCTGGATGAGCTGGAGGAAGTAAGGGGAATAGCTGCCTACAGACAGCTACCAGAGAGATTGGTGTTCAGATATAAGGGAGCTGGGGAAAGAACATGGCCTCTCTACAGGATTCTAAATGAAGGCTACTCTACCTTGATCAGAGTCTTTTCAGCCATCAAAAAGGATTCTGGCTTTACCAGAACAGCCAAGACTGAAATTCTCAACAAGATTGCCAACATAAGGAAGACTTGGAGGGAACCAAATGCTTTGCCCAGAACCTTACTCATACAAGAAAGGGGAACTAAAATTCACAAATCACCTCATTGGTTGATGGAATTTAGAGATGACAAAGGAGTCAGAAGATTTTTCAGACTTGAAGACCAACTCAAGATTGCCAGCAATGAAACTCTCAAGGAAATGCAATCTAAGTTGGATATCAGTGATGAAGATGAAACTGAATTCTTCAGAAAACTCCAACTCCAAATTGAGGAAAATGACAAAGGGCTAGGAAAGAAAACCAGGGAACAAAGAAGAAAATGATGATTTGCTCAGGCTAGAGGAGCACCCTTGGAAATACTGTAAATCTTCAATTACCTCCTAGTACATACACTTTTGCAGCACTTTTATATTTCTACTTAGTTTCAATTCAAATATTTGTTAAGTGTTTTGTTATCATCAAGTTAACCCTGAATTTATGCCTACAATTCTTATAGACATAAATAGGGGGAGATTGTTAGGAATATATGTGCATTAGTTTGATGATATGTTTAACAAAACACTTAAGTAGAAATTTAGTGTCAGTAGCCTCAACGGATAAGACCACTTTGGCTATCCGTTGATGGTGTAGCTTTACTTAGAAATAAGTCTAGTATTGTAGCATATTTCAGTCTCTGTATTTAAAATGTAATTCTTAGAAGTTGAGAGAAACTATAAGTCATGTTGACTACTAGATGATATGCAGATAGGAAGGCCAATTGTAAATATTTCATGCCTTGTAATTTTGTATAAATGAAGTGGTATCAACGGATGACTTAAAGACCTTCAACGGATGAGAAGCTAAGCTTCAACGGATGTCTCTAAAGCTTCAACGGATAACATCCTTCAACGGATGAGAGCATCAACGGATGAGAGCATCAACGGATAAATGCATCAACGGATGAAAGCTTCAACGGATGTTCTGCTAATTAGCCGTTGATAAGTGGTAGTTGTACCTACAGACAGAGGCACATGGGTTGACAGAGAAAACTGAGATGTGGTAGCCGAATTTCAGGATCAACAGAAAAAGCAGCCGTTCTTCTTTAGTACAAAGATGCAATAGTCAACAAAGTACTTGAATGAACAGGAAAAGAAGCAAGTGAAGAACTTATTTTACTATTGTAATTTTATATTGTTTTTCACTTGTACACTTGGTAATATATAAACCAAGAAGAAGCTAGTAATTAGAGAGAGATTTTCCAGAGCTGTTAAGAAATATCTTGAGAGAAAATTCATCTAGTTTGTACTAGGATGCAGCTGTGATCAACATTGTTGAACACAGATTTTCTAATATACCATCTCTGGTGGAACAACAAATCCACCAGAAAAGTTTTTAAAGTTTGTTGTGTTCTTTACATTTTGTGTTTGAATATATATCTGTCTGCATTAGCTCAAAGCAATTCATACACTTGTTCATCTAGAACACACTGCTTTAATAAACTTCTCAAAACCTGAAAAAGTTTTGAGATTTACATTCAACCCCCCCTTCTGTAAATCTCATTGTTAGTCCTCTAGGAATAACAAAAAGGTTTCATCAAAGTCAATTCATTGACTTTGTTTGAATTCTTTTGCCACAAGCCTGGCCTTAAAGGTCTCCACCTGGCCATCTGCTCTAATCTTTCTTTTGTATACCGTATACATAGATTCCATTTCAGATTTCATGGCACTTTGCCATTTCTCTGAGTCAACACTACTCATAGCCTCATTATAGGTCACAGGGTCGTCTTCATCGATGATTGACAACTCATTGTCATTCTCAATGCAAGGCCATAATACCTCTCAGGTTGGCGAGACACTCTCTCTGACCTATGAACGGGCTATTCCACAGAAGGTTGTTCAGTCTGAACAGGTGTTTCCACTTGAACCGTAGTAGTTTGTGCTTTTTGAACTTCATCAAGTTCAATTTTGCTCCCACTGTTTCCTCCAAGGATAAACTCCTTTTCCAAGAAGGTAGCATGTCTGGAGACAAACACCTGATGATCGGTGTAAAAGTAATACCCTAAAGTCTCTTTAGGATATCCCACAAAACTACATTTTACGGATCGAGATTCCAGCTTATCTGGGTCAACTTACTTGACATAAGCTGGACATCCCCAAATCTTAACATGTTTAAGACTCGGTTTCCTTTCTTTCCATATCTCATATGGAGTTTGAGGAACAGATTTGGAAGGTACCTTATTCAGTAAATATGCTAAGGTTTCCAATGCGTAACCCCGTAGGAATACTGGAAGATTCGCATAGCTCATCATGGACCTAACCATGTCTAACAGAGTTCGATTTCTCCTTTCAGATACCAATCTGGAGAAGTCCACTGGGAGACTATACACTTTTCTTTGAGATAATCCAGAAACTCTCCATTCAAGTATTCACCACCTCGATCTAATTGAAGAGTTATAATACCTTTTTTTGGTTTGTTTCTCCACTTCATACTTATACTTTTTGAACTTTTCAAAGGCTTCAGACTTGTGTTTCATCAAATACACATATCCGAATCTAGATCTATCATCTATGAAAGTAATGAAGTACGAAAATCCACCCATGGCTTACGTAGACATTGGTCCACATACATCTGTGTGTACCAATCCTAGCAAATCTGCAGCCCTCTCTCCATGTCCACTAAATGGAGATTTGGTCATTTTACCCAATAGACAAGACTCGCATGTAGGATATGATTCAAAATCAAAGGGGTCAAGTAACCCTTCCTTATGCAATGTCCGTAGTCTATTTTCACTAATATGACCAAGTCTGCAGTGCCAAAAAAAGTGAGATTTTCATCATCCCTTTTCTTTTATTAGTTTCTTCAATCTGAAGTAAATTATGTCACATACATACAGGCCATTATTTAAACTACCACGTCCATAAAGAATATTATCTCTAAGAATAAAACATTCATTATTCTCAATAATAAACGAAAATGCAGCCAAGTTTAACATGGGAATAATATTCCTCACAATCGAGGGAATAAAATAACAATTATTTAAAAAACAATAGTCTTGCCCGTAGACATATGTAAATGAAATAATTCTACATCTTCAGCAGCAACTCTTGCTCCATTTCCTATCAGTAGAATCACCTCTTCTTCCTTAAGAGTCCTACTTCTCCTTAGTCCCTGCAATGAATTGCAGATATGAGAACCACAGGCGGTATCTAATACCCAAGTAGAAATTTGATTTAATGACATATTCACTTCTATCATGAACATACCTGAATCAGAAGCGGTAGTCTCACTACCCTTCTTCTTCTTCAATTCTGCAAGGTAAACCTTGCAGTTCCTCTTCCAGTGCCCCACCTTGTTACAGTGAAAGCAAACAACTTTGCTCTTGGGGTCTTCAGCTTTTGGTGGAACCGGCTTTTCTTCACCTACTTTCTTTTTCTTGGAAGGGTTCCTCTTCCTTTTCTTAGGATTGGAACCTTCACCAATTAGAAGAACAGAACTCTTCTTAGGGGGAAAATTCGATTCCGCAGTCTTCAACATGTTGTGGAGTTCAGGCAGGCTGACATCCAACTTATTCATGTGAAAGTTCACAACAAACTGCGAGAACGAACTCGGAAGCGATTGCAAGACCAAGTCTTGGCTCAGCTCCCCATCCATGGCAAAACCAAGTTGTCCAAGACGTTCAATCGAATTGATCATCTTAAGTACATGGTCATTCACAGATGATCCCTCAGACATCCTACAACCGAACAGCTCCTTCGATATCTCATATCGAGCTGTCCTCCCCGCCACATCATACAACTCTTGTAGATGCATTAGGATAGTGTGAGCATCCATATGCTCATGTTGCTTCTGTAGCTCAATGTTCATGGAAGCTAGCATGATGCATTGAGCAACATTTGCATCATCTATTCACTTACGATACACAACATGTTCATCATTATGTACATCGCTAGCAGGTTCAGTAGGCTTAGGTGAGTCAAGCACATATTCCAGCTTCTCAACCCTGAGAACAATTCTCAAGTTTCGAAGCCAGTCAGCATAATTAGGACCAGTCAACTTGTGAGCATCTAGTATGCTCCTGAGTGATAGTGCAGAAGACATAATGTATATCGTAAATCTGTAAATGATAAACACATAACAACACTTAGCAAATATTCAATTTCATTTCAAAAACACTATATGAATCGGGTCTTTATTCATAAGTGGCTCCCACTAGTTTATCTAATTTATTCAACCCCCTACGTGAAAAATTAAGCATTCATAATGCTAGTGGGAATAGGGATCCTACATTCCATCACACAACCTCGGCTGTGGCACGAACCACCATGTAATGTTCAATAGGCATACAACTCTTGTCAATTACATCTTATGTTATTCCCTAATCAAACTTTAGCCTCTTGAATACTTGAGTCACGGCTGTGGCACGACAAACTCAATATTCTAAGTCAAGTCTAACCCAACATTACGTACAATTGAATCAGTCTCCAACGGCCCACGGCTGTGGCACGTACCGACCTTTAGATTCTAATTCAATGTACACATCTCTATGTAATAGACAAGTATTTCTTATTTCGAAATCAAAGCCCTCGGCTGTAGCACGAACCGACCATGATTTAAAAATAAGAACTACTTTCTATCATGTTGGAAGGCTATGACCGACACAAGCCCGTTGTATCATTGGCCAATTACTACTTGATATTATTTAATTTTAGAGGGATTATATTACGTTACAATCATAATCATATTATAAAGAGATTCTTCCTTTTAAATTAAATATTTCAAATCAATAATCAATAATCAGATGATTCCCAGATCGGGTGGAGTATTGTCAAGAGGCGTCACTTAATAACCCTTTCTTACAGATAGAAATCTGTTGTTGACAGAATCATCCTTTCTCTCATATTGAAAATTCATATTCAATTATGTGTTTCATAAACACAAGAATCTCATGATTGTATTCATAATATTATTATTAAGGTTATGAAATAATTTCACTATACTAGATTGTCTAACAAACGCCTTATGTTAATTTAAGTTCACCTAAATCTATCATCGCATGATAAACTAAGCATATATCACATATATAAACGTGAATAAATGACAAGGTAGGCATGTTATATCATCTAGCATATTGGTCTAAGCATTATACATCTCTATGTATCACATGAAGCATTTAAAAGCAATTAAAAACAGTCAAAAACAGTTTTAAAACACTTCTGTTAGCTATAAACAGTTCGAAACAATTTCTTAAAATATCATATAATATACCATTAGAAGCGTCTCGAAAAGACGAATCCAACGGCACCAAAAACGCCCAATTCTGAGCTCCCACGCGCCCTCAAGCGCCCCGAGAAGGTGACTCACGCGCCTCCACGCGCACACGCGCTGTCAGGCGCGTGTAAGGATCTCGACCACGCGCTCCCACGCGCCCCACGCGCTTAAAACCCTGTGATGATGTCAGCATGACGTCAGACCGTTGACCAGCGCGTGTCTAGCACGCGCCGCGCGTGGCCCACCAGCGCGTGAGCCCCACGCGCGCATGGCAGACGCGCAGTCCTCCCCTCTTCTGTGAGTCTCCGCCGTCTTTTTCTTTCTCGATCGCCGTGCTTTTCTTTAATATTCCGTGCCATCAGACAAACATTCAACACAGCAGATATATATATACATACTAACAATTTATATATATATATATGATTATTTAATTACGAATTTAATTGTAACAACTTCAAAAATTCATAATAAATAATCTATACATCATAAAATTATTAGAAAAATACCCAGACGATCTACAACTGTAGAACCCAGATCAACATTCAAAATTCTTCTGAGAATCGATTTCTCATCAGTCATAATTAATCCATAATATAACTTGTAAAAATCATAATTAATTCATACAAGCACATAAAATTCTGAAATTTTTACCACAGATCTATATGCATACAACCTATGCTCTGATACTAATGTTGGATTTTAAACGCAGCGGAAGCATGGTAAAATAATTTTACACATATAACTTCCAAATAAAAGCATATAAATCGTGATTAAAACATATGAATCGATTACTAACCTTTAATAGCGATCCAAAAGCAACGATCGGAGATCCTTAGCAGCTGCTTCTCAAATGTGAAGCACTCCACCGGTATCCACCAAGAAAACGATGCTAAGGAGGAGGAGGTGGAGAGAATTAGGTTTTTCTAAAAAATTTGGGTTCAAATAAAATAGGGTTTATAATAGTATATTTATAGGCAAAATTTTCAGCTGAAATTTTCCCATAAAATATTATTATTATTAACCCTTTATTATTCACATTAATAATTAAAACACCTTTTAATTATTAATCCTTTTTCTAAACACTTTAGAAATAATTCTCTCTCTTGATTTAATTTCCAAAAATTAAATTCTTAATTAATAATATTAAGAACTTTTCTTAATTAATTTATAATTAATTAAATCTTATTAAATCAACTATTAAATTTACCAATTAATTATTTATTTTATAAATAAATAATTAATAGCCATTATTAATTAATTCCTCCACCATTAAATCATTCTCTTTTATGGTGTGACCCTGTAGGTCCAATATTAAGCCGGTAGTAGAAATAAATAATAATAAAACTATTTAATCATTATTTATATAAATTCTCTAATTTATTAAATATGATTAATTAATTAATCATATTTATTCTACATCGTGAGGGATACTTCTCAGCATATCGCGACTATCCGGATAATACGAATTCACTGCTTAGAATACCAAGAACCTATTCAGTGAATAGTTACCGTATAATTAACTCCTTCTACCCTACAATGTCCTGATTAAATACAAGGCATGGATCTTGTGTCAAGCCTATCTAATTTAATCATTTGCTTTCCCATTTACTATGCTTAGTTCTATGTAAATTAGAAACTCCTTTCTAATTTCATTCACTCTGACCAGAGATTCCTGAACTAGCATAAGTGGATCAGCCTTGAACATTCTCTTCCTTCACTGGAAGGGGTAGATCCTTTATTGATCATACACTATCTTCGTGTACAAATTCCTATACCCAGTAGAGCCCTAATAATTGTCCCTGGAGACTAAGAACTAAACCAAAGCATAGTTCAGTGTACACAAGATGACTATGATGACCTCAAGTCTAAGGATACGTGTACAACTATCACTATGTGAACAACTGTTGACACGTGAGTGAACTCCATCAGTTGTTCAGCTGTGCGAGTCATGTTCAGTGAACTTATTCTATAATAAGCACCTACATACTAGCTATAGTGTCACCACACAAATATCTATGAGAACAGACATCCTTCATAATGAAGCAAGCATAGTATGTAACGATCTTTGCGGATTATTAATTACCAGTTAGTAATCCTATGATCAGGAACTGTTTAAGTTTAGAGTTATCATCTTTTAGGTCTCACTATTATGATCTCATCATAATCCATAAAAAGCTTTACTCTAAACTATGGTATATCTTATTTAAACACTTAAATAGATAGAGCCCGTAATAAAAACAAAACAAGTCTTTTATTAATATCAAAGAAATCAAAACAGATTACATAAAAGTTATTCCTAAATCCTCATAAATGATTGGACTTAGGACATATTCCTTTCAATCTCCCACTTGTACTAAAGCCAATCACTCTGGTATCTATTACCCATCTTGTCTTTATGACGATCAAAGTGACTTTCAGAAAGTAGCTTTATGAGTGGGTCTGCTATGTTGTTATGTGTGTCAACTCTCTTTCAATACTAGAAATGTTACCGCGCTCCCACTAACCCTTTTGTAGACACATGGTTCATCTACGATTTTTATAAAACCAAACTCTTTGATTGTTTCATCAAAACGGATATTCCATCTACGAGAAGCTTGCTTTAAACCACATATGGTTCGCAGCAGCTTACACACTAGGTTTTCATTTCCCTTGGAAAGAAAACCATCTGGCCATTTGCCAGATTTCATAGTCGTAGTAAGCAGCAATCGCAAGCAAAATCCGAACTGATTTTAACAGGGCTACAGGTAAAAGGTTTCATCAAAGTCAATTCATTGACTTTGTTTGAATTCTTTTGCCACAAGCCTGGCCTTAAAGGTCTCCACCTGGCCATCTGCTCTAATCTTTCTTTTGTATACCGTATACATAGATTCCATTTCGGATTTCATGGTACTTTGCCATTTCTCTGAGTCAACACTACTCATAGCCTCATTATAGGTCACATGGTCGTCTTCATCGATGATTGACAACTCATTGTCATTCTCAATGACAAGGCCATAATACCTCTCAGGTTGGCGAGACACTCTCTCTGACCTACGAACGGGCTGTTCCACAGAAGGTTGTTCAGTCTGAACAGGTATTTCCACTTGAACCGTAGTAGTTTGTGCTTCTTGAACTTCATCAAGTTCAATTTTGCTCCCACTGTTTCCTCCAATGATAAACTCCTTTTCCAAGAAGGTAGCATGTCTGGAGACAAACACCCGATGATCGGTGTAAAAGTAATACCCTAAAGTCTCTTTAGGATATCCCACAAAACTACATTTTACGGATCGAGATTCCAGCTTATCTGGGTCAACTTACTTGACATAAGCTGGACATCCCCAAATCTTAACATGTTTAAGACTCGGTTTCCTTTCTTTCCATATCTCATATGGAGTTTGAGGAACAGATTTGGAAGGTACCTTATTCAGTAAATATGCTGAGGTTTCCAATGCGTAACCCCATAGGAATACTGGAAGATTCGCATAGCTCATCATGGACCGAACCATGTCTAACAGAGTTCGATTTCTCCTTTCAGATACCAATCTGGAGGAGTCCACTGGGAGACTATACACTTTTCTTTGAGATAATCCAGAAACTCTCCATTCAAGTATTCACCACCTCGATCTAATCGAAGAGTTATAATACCTTTTTTTGGTTTGTTTCTCCACTTCATACTTATACTTTTTGAATTTTTCAAAGGCTTCAGACTTGTGTTTCATCAAATACACATATCTGAATCTAGATCTATGATCTATGAAAGTAATGAAGTACGAAAATCCACCCATGGCTTACGTAGACATTGGTCCACATACATCTGTGTGTACCAATCCTAGCAAATCTGCAGCCCTCTCTCCATGTCCACTAAATGGAGATTTGGTCATTTTACCCAATAGACAAGACTCGCATGTAGGATATGATTCAAAATCAAAGGGGTCAAGTAACCCTTCCTTATGCAATGTCCGCAGTCTATTTTCACTAATATGACCAAGTCTGCAGTGCCAAAAGAAAGTGAGAGTAAAACAGAACGAAACGATAATTCTTATAAATTCCACAGTCTTGATCTACGACCACACTTTGCCAGTAGCCGACATCTTATTCTCATTCTTATTTTCATATACCACACTTTGCCAGTGGTCGACATCTAAAGTTCAATAATTACGCGTTCTTAATAGGTATCTAAAGTTGCACACTTGTGCGCCTAATAAAGGTATCTAAGGCTAGTTCCGGAATTATAGCGTAAATTACGAAGGGGTTCAAAAACGTAAATATTGGGTTTCAAAAGATTCTCGTATCTTATTTCTTACATAGTTCGAAACAAAATTCTTTTATCTTATACGAAATTCGAAAATCAGAGTATCAAATTTTTTTCGAAAATAAAAGTAAGTCAAAAAGTTCTTACCTCAAAGCCTGACCAGATATGAATTTACTCTTTTTGACCCTCTAAATGATGTTTTTTGAAAAACACGAAACACGAAAGTTGTAGAGAATGAAAAGACCTTTCTGAAAAGTCTAGGATCACTGAATTCCGACTTACGATAAATTTCCTACGAATTTTACAAGACTTCTAAATTTTATGACTATAGGCCTACGAATTTTAATGATTAAAACGAGGAAGACGAGTAGAATGTTTTTATAACGATACAAAACCCTATTTCTTAACCTACAAGTTATCCATATTAGAATTTGATCCAAATTTTAGGCCCATAAATCTAATTCAATTTTAAATCCTAATCCTTATCTAATTTTAATCTTTTTCTATTATTCAATTATTAATCGATTTCTAAAAATTACAGGATATTACAATAGTGATCTCAAAGGATAATCTCCCCCTAAATCATTAGATGATAAGGGTTGTTTGAAAAAGTTCCATATGCTTTAGTAATTGGATCTATAATGTGTGCAATAATATGTACTTGTCCTAATGTTTCGTATACTTTGAGCATAACGAGAAGATACCGGTCTAATCCAGGTGAGGTTCACTAGATAGTTGTCAAGAATATTCTTTAAGTACTTAAACAGGACTAAAGATTTATTTTTGGTGCATGGAGAAGATAGGGAACTGGTTGTAAAGGGTTACACTGAAGCTAGTTTCTGAACCTAATTTTTGGATAGACAAGGATGATTATTTGTCTATGTCTGGTTTATGTTTTGTCTAAATATAAGTGATGTTAGATGGAATAGTTCACAACAAGAACATTGATGATTCTATAATGGAAGTCGAATATATTTATGCTTTTAAAACATCCAAGGAGACTGTTTGGGCATGTGCTTAGGCTATATCACCTTATTAATGAGATTAATGATCAAGAAGATATATATGCAAAGTGCATAGTAATGATAATATTGCAGACCCACTGACTACGACTTTGTCGCAGTAGGAGTACGACGGTCGTACTAGTTCCATGAGTATTAGATACATGGGTGATTGACTCTAGTGCAAGTTGGAGATTGTTAGTGTTTGTGCCCTAGAGACAACACTATAATGTTTTAGTTTAAGACATATGGATTATTAATGTTTATGTTCTATAGATTATTCTCTTTATAATTTATTATGTCTTAATTTACTGTGATATAAATGTTATATTAATAAATATCCTTGGAATATGATTTGAATTTTATATCTCTAAGTATGTGACCTAGAAATGAGATTATTAGAATAATATTAATATTCCTAAAGGTCCCTAGTCGAGTATTATTATTAAGGGACAATAATAATAAATTAAGAATGGTGTGTTTGTTGACTGATGATCACATCTCATTGATCATAGGTATAATGATACTAAAGTCAAAAATACAGGTAGATGTAAATGTACATGGTGCTGGACAGACCCAATGTGAGATTTTACATGTCTATTGTGTCATAACTAATTCTCACCGTGATAATGATGTAATGGTCCTTAGACTTGAAATCATTATATTTTATACGATTAATGTACGTTGATTACATTAAAAGTTACCTTTGACCGAGTAATGATAAAAGTGTATTTTGGGTATATTATGAATCATATGATAAATATGAATCGACCCCAGCATGGGGTTGCCGCCCCCGAAAAATGAGTTTCGGGATCCGCTCTAACTTTTAAAATAATTTTGAAGATTTAAAAATATTTTTGGAAACGTTTGGAGTAAGATTGATTTAATAAATAAATCATTTCTAATATATTAGAAAAATATCTGAATATTATTACTTAAATAATATTCCCATAAAGAATTATTTTTATAAAAATAAATGAAGTAAAAGTTTTGAAACTAATACTTGAAACGAATAATAAATAACAAAAGATATACATATACGAAAGTAAGGACTTTAAATCATTTCTACATGTAGAGATCTAGAGATATCGATAAGTCAAATCTTCATGTAGGGAACTAGAGATATCGATAAGCCAAAAGCCTATGTAGAGAACTGGAGATATCGACAAGTCATTCTAAATGTAGAGAACTAGAGACCTCGACAAGTCAAAGACACATATGGAGAACTCAAGATATCGATAAGTCATTATACTTATCGATATGTGACATCTCTACAGAACAAAAGAGGTCTCGACAAACTATCTCAAAATTCAGAATGCGGACAAATTCAATATTCAAGATTATCAGTCAACAAATAATTCTATCACTGAATTGGGAATACTACAAATGCAGTTTGAAGAATTCAAGATAAATGGGTATGATTCACTGGACAAAGAAGGGTCACAGATCTACAAGATTCTGCACAGATTTGCTAACACTAAAAATGGAAATAGACAAAATAGTTTTAGAAAATGTGTTAGTACATTTTAGTGCAAGTTTTGTAAACCCGTGTTGTTGGTCTATAAAACATGCACGAGTCCTTAGTTTATAAATTTCAAACAGATCTGGAAAACTATCTTGGATTCTCTTTCAAGATATATAGTTCAGTTCTTATTTCTAAGAATACAGATTTGTAGCAAAATAAATTTGATTAATACAATCAAGTGAGTTTTTTATAATTTGTTTGTGCGCATGCAGTTAAATATTTTATCACTACAAGCTCATATCTGCTTTGTTCAATTATAAGCCAAAAACTTTCAAAGTTAAATAAAATTCAAGAAAACACATTCACCCCTGTGTGTTATATTCCACTGCACTCAATATCTAACAGATTATAAATTCAATTCTCTACAAATACTTCAAAGTTTTTAATCTCGGGCCCATATTTTACATGAGTTACCAACTATCTAGAAATAAGCGAAATCATGTTGTTTTTAAAACACGAAAGTACCAAATTTTAGTACTCACTATAAAATTATACAACTATTTTTTAAATTTTATGTAATTAAATCTTAAATAACTCAAATTAAATTCTAATCTCTTGGTACATTCAATTGTCGGGTAACTTTTAAATAATCGTATTAATAAAAATTAACATTTTAGATTTATATAAGTAAATAACTAGATGCAAAACTATAACTATACGGTGAAATTTCGGAATTACACTTAATTCTAACTTTTGAACTACCTAGTTTAACAATATTATTTATTATATTTTGATTTGTATTTCATACGAATTAAGAGTTTCAATTTTAGGCAAATAATAATTTGATATTGTTTTTAATTTTGGGTTCGTGCTTCGCACGAGTTACCAACTAGTCATGGAGTAATGAGTAAAATTATAAATTATACCTTAAGTTCAATTGAGTAATTAAAAGACGAACTAATAGTGAAAAACTCGACTTTTTCTGAACTTGGCTCAAATTCGACTTAACTCGATTTTCATGAGCAAACACTTGTTAGACTCTGGTTTCTATTCGGTTATCAAACTCAACTCGTTTTGTTTTAAGAAAATTTGACACTGACTCGAGAAATGGATTGAGGTACAAAATGGTCCAAAATATCACTTATGAAAATTATGACCCAAAATGTCACTTCACCATGTTATAATGTGTAGCGTTTGCCTAACAATACTTTATATAACGTTTTTCATGATTTTTGTCTTTTTGGTTATTATGAATTTGTTTTGATATATTGTTTAGGGGCCCGGAATCACCACTTTTACGTTTTCAATATTTTTTTATTTTATATTTATAAAATTTAAGAATATACCATATTTTAACAATTTTTAATATTTTAGGGTTTACCGATCCCGTTTTGGGTTTTAAAAATATTAAAAAAATAAATTAGAAAATGGTACACTAATTTAGGGTTTAGTATTTCTACTTTAGGGTCTTTATGCCCTTAAAACCTAGAGCCTAAACCCTAATTTAATATTGGGTTTAGGGCCCCCTAAACCCTATAAATAAAAAATGTAAACTTTAAATTAAATAATTTTTAAATTTAAGGATATATTTAATTTAATAATTTTTTAACATTTTACGGTTCATCAACCCCTTTTTGGGTTTTGGAAACAATTTAAAACAATTTTTTTTATTTGTTTTAGGGTTTAACAATTTTGTATTCGGCTTTAAAAATATTTTTTTGTAAAACAAAAAGCATGTATAAAACACTATATGAAATAGTATTTTGGAGTTAAAATGATACATAATGTAGAGTTTGGTGCCAAAAACTCTACTTAGTATCACATTTTGTACATTTCAAGAAAAAGAACATAATGCTACACATATTTTGGACTTCTTGCTTAAATGCTAGACAATATATTTTTCATCGTCTTGATTGGAACCAGCCACCCAACTAAACATCCACCGTCTCAATTATTATAATCATTTTCATTGTTTAATCATTTTAACCTTTTAATCATTTTCACTCTTCCATCTTCTCTTTTATTTTATTGTTTTTCAAAATTTCGAATAAATATTTTATATGGGTGTGATCTAATCATTCTTTGGTGAGATTTTTCTTATACCTTGTTATCAAGGTTGTCCCAAATTTTTTTGGATGTCAGTATGTTTTGTTTAAAGTATTTGTGTTTGTTGGTTTTGGCTCCGCTTGAAATGTTTATATGGTTTTTTAGCAGATCTGGATTTTTTGCATTGAAACTGAGACGGTGGTGAATATCACAAGTGCTTACTTTTCACAACAAAAGATTGTTCATAGTTTGGGGGCATTTGTTCCTCCGGTTTTAGTTGATGTAACTAAAAATTCTGAATATTGGGCTACAGATGACATTAATGTGAAGGTCAATTGTGATGTTGCTATCTTCAGGTTTGGTGTTGGCTGGATTGCTGGGAAAGTTATTATAAGCCTTTTTATTTCAAAAAATATTATTCTATTTGTTAAGCAATTTGAAAACAAGACGACTACTTGTTTAGTTCGTTTATTTGTTTCCCAATCAGGTTGTATTATCAGTTCGGAGGTCTGTTCCGACTGTTTTTTAGTATTTTAATGAATTCATTTTATTTTATTTGTAAAAAAATGCTAGACGATATTATGCCTTGTTGTAACATTTTAAGCTTTTTAAAATGACATTTTAAACTAGGGTATTGTTCCCCGACAATCGTGTGTTAGATAAATTTTATCTAACATATTACTCGAGGGGCGTCGGATCTATCTTTTAAGAGCCCAAATTTAAGGATTAACATTTCGCGGATATTTTCCGCGGAAGAGCCGAATGCTAAAAAAATTTCCTTAAATCTGGGACGTTCAAATATTGATCTAAAGATTCTGAATCAGTGTGTTAGATATGGCTTATCGGGCAGAACTATTAGACTCCTGCATCCAAAATGACATTTAGGGGCTATGTTCGGCTTCTGATCATGGCCCCCGGCCAGGTGTTGGGAGAATAAATAAAAATATAGGTCCCCAGACAAAAAGGTGCAGTAATTTCTGTATCTATCATCATAAGCTTTCGTACTCCGAGGAGATTCTTCCTCATCCACTCTATTATATTCCTCTTCTACAATTTTATATATACAAACATTTTAATTATATCCAAGCTCCATACCCAAAACCTCTAATCTTCCCTCGCCTATTCATCCACCAACAGGTACTCCCTCTCCCTCTCTCTGCCTCCCTCCCTCCCTCCCTCTCTCTCTCTCTCTCTCTCTCTCTCTCTCTCTCTCTCTCTCTCTCTCTCTCTCTCTCTCTCCTTTTTGGGTTTTAATGAGATCGGTTGTTGGTGCATATACACACATATTTTATGCTTTCTTTAGGCTTTTATCTCTTTGTTTGCAGTTTTGTTAATTCTGGTCTTGTGGGTTGTTTTTAATTGTTTTTATTTTCTTGCCATGCTTTAAATTGGGATGTTATCTTGAGTAAAGCTAATACTTTTACTGAAAATTTGGTTTAGAGTTGTGATATTGATCAATTTGGGGCATTCTTGATATAAGTTGTAGGACTTGTGTACATTTGATTATCTTGTTGCTTGCTTTCATATCTTCTACCCTGAAAATTTGTATAATGTGGTAGAAGTTTTATTTTGTTTTTTTCTTGTCTTCGTTTCGCTATACTTATGTTATCCGTAAAGTACTTGAAACTTATTTTCGACTCTTGAGTTGTTCTAGGGTACTTAAATGGATATTTGAGTATTTGTATATGTCATCAGTATACATGTGCTTATCACCAGTTTTTAGTCTTACAATTTGATAATGTAAGGTTCCAGTAAATTAGCAATGCTCTTTAGTCCTTCGTGTTTAACTTTATAGCTATTTTATTGAGACTGGAAGTTAAAATGGATAGCTCTAGGTATCTTATAGAAATTTAGGTTATAATGGATCTAGGTATAGAGCTATAAAATCTGAAATTAGAGGTCATAAAATGTAAATTAACGGTGATCAAGTGAGACGGAATCTTGACCTTTGTTGTCTTCCATCCTCATTGAGATACATATCCTACTATCTGCTATTATTAATTCAATTGATTGCCAAGAACAAGCTTGTGTCTTAAATTTAGGGTTGTCACATCTTGCTCCAAGTATCTGACATGCTAGAAATCTGAATGTATTACTTGATATTTTTAAAAATAGCAACAAAGGGAATCTAGCCTTTGCAATGAAAGTGAATTGTTGGTGTCGTGGACAAACACACTATTCACAACGTAGGGTTTTGTCATTAGCCCTCAGAGAACTAACATACGAGTTAGATGGTCGAAGTACATACCAAACTTTATGCATTAGACTGATTGGATCACTTAAAGTATGTTTGGATTGAGGGGTCGAAAGCTTAAAAACCGAAACCATGTTTGGGAAGAAATAAAAAATGCAGGGTTGGGTTTTCAGAGGTTGGTGAGGGTTAGTAAGGAGTTGTAGTCCAATTAAAAAATGCGAGTGTTTCAACAAGTGTTATGAATGGTTACGTGCTGATCTTCTGCCACAACCGTCCTACCATATCTGTTTGATTACTGTCTTATTTCTAGTGTTTTGTTTCAAGTTTTACTTTTTAATCTTTTCTTATATTTATAAAATGACCCCATGATGGTCACGTGGGGTCCTTTATTTATTTTACTTTTTTATTACATTTTCTTTTTAATCATATACATAGGTGTTTGTTGTTACTTGTTAAAATTTAGAATGATTTAGTGTTATTATTATTCAGTTAGTATGTATCATGCGATTAATTAATTTTTTAATTAATGAATCACCACTCACATATTTGCATTTGTATTTCATTTACTTAACATACTGCTTTTATAAATTAATTCCTCCTTTTTTAATTGAAGTCATTTTCAGTGTTTTGTTACAATTTTTACTTTTTTATCTTTTCTTATATATATAAAATGACCCCATGATGGTCACATGGGGTTTTGTATCCATTTAACTTTTTTATTACATTTTCTTTTTAATAATATACATAGGTGTTTGTTGTTACTTGTATAAATTTAGAATGATTTAGTGTTATTATTATTCGGTTAGTATATATCATGCGATTAAATAATTTTTTAATTAATGAATCACCACTCACATATTTGCATTTGTATTTCATTTACTTAACATTCTGCTTTTATAGATTAATTCCTCCTTTTTTAATTTAAAATATTAATGCTGGAAAATTTATGATGTAACGAATACACGAAAATAAAATTAACTTTTCTAAGTTGTGTATTAAACTATAATTAGCAAAGTTTTAAATTTTTTATATATTGTAAATTGTAAATTTTAGATTTTTAAATTTTAAAACTTGTTTTTATTTTACTTATATTTAATTTTTTAAAAACATTTAGCCTTTTAGTACCCATCCTCGTATTCCATCCCTTCGTCAAATCCAAAGGATTGAATTCCTCTTTACTTAATCCTTCCATCCATGTAAGGTAAGGGTTCAACCCAACCTATCCTTTCTTTTCCTCACCTAACCTTCCCTCCCCACACCAATTCTGAAGCCAAACACACCCTTAGAGCAAGTCCAATGGTGATGCTTAAAGGGGTGCTATTTCTATATTATAGCACCCAAGAGAAAAATTCTACTCCAAAGGAGTGCTAAACATGGATGTAAAATAGTAAAATGTTATCGTTGGTGCTAAATATAGAGCAAACTAGAGATGGCGCTTTAGTTGCTACATAAGCATGCAAGTGCGTAGATGGAGAGAAATTGATTTTTAAAGTAATAGTGACAAATATAATTGTGTATTTAAAGATAGATTGTTGAAATATAACTATTTGGAAGTGTTTGGTGTGATTTTCAAACTATCCAAAAATTACCCATCGGAGCACGAGTTCTATTTTAACATCAAAATCAGACTTTTTGATTACAAAATATAGCAATAGCTATATGTAGTTTAGAAACACCAATGGACTTGCTCTTAATAGTGATAGGCAGAGCATGTATTTTTAGATTTAAACAGAGTTGGTGTATTGAATACACTTCACTTGCTACTGAGCTGAGACTCCCCGCGCTATATATAACTTGGGGACAGAAGTGAAGAATTATTATATGTGTTGTGTGTTCTTATTAATTACTGTATATATATATAGTGTAGAGATAATAGTGTACTTATCTATGTACTTGATATGTGGGGCTAGTGGATTATTTAATAAGTAGTTTATTTATAGTATGCCCAATTGTTAACGGGCTTAGTCCATTAGGTTAAATAATTAGGGTGTCTATAGTCTATACTCTATATAATATAAGTGATGTAGTCCACATTTATCTAAATTTGCTTATTGGAATAATATTGATTCAAAGTTGTCCTGCGTTAATAAGTGAGTATACCAACGTGCAAGCAAGAAGTGAGTTTGAAATATTTTTGTCAAATTGTTCCAGATATACAGTTTGCAAAGCATGACTCTATTACTCCAGTACTCTACATATGGAAGTTTGTTAAGTGTCTTCATGAACTTCAAATAAAATAGTTTGGGAGACTGGGAGTAATAGCATGTGTGCCTGGGGATGCTGCAAATAGATGTTCTGCAGAATTGGAGCATATACCAAATGAAATTTAAGAGGACTGTAGAGTGCTTAACCGCTTTTTGAGAAGTGTTAGGACAGTGGATTATGCAAGGTGAAAAGCGTACATCCGTGCTAGCAGAGAGTGTATAAGGATCTTTTCAGTGTAGATTTATCTGGTGCCTATATAAGCTCATTGACATACTTTCTTTGTTTTATGTTATATGTGTTATCTTTGGATGTATAGTAAAACCCCTAAAACCCCTAGTACAAATCATTTATATTTTCATGAGTGCGAATCATTTACATTTTAATATTTTCTAATAGTACGTCTTGGTAAAATAAAATAGAATGATAGCTGCTGCTTCTCTAGAATTTGTAGTTTGTACAATGACGATGATCACAATTAATTTTCAGTCATATACAGTACTTAATAGTGGTTACATGTGTGTATATATTGTTTTTAATAATTAGCATGGGTGGATTTATCTCGTGCTATAGCCCTTGTAATTTAGTTACTCCTATTCTAGGATGACATGGTGTAGCTAGAGGCTTCTATTTAACCAATGAGGAAGAGAGCTAAAAAGAAAGAAGACTAAAAGCTAAACCTATCACACATAAGAAAGATTAGGAAATTAGGGTGAGGCTGTACTTCTATATTTGATAAGAAACACAAGGTCTATGTAGCCTTGTTCCTGCTAGCAGCACTCTGTTTTGTCAGATCAGTAACATGACATTATGCTACTAGGTAATGCATGAATTTTGGTGCAAGTATGCGTGGATGCTTAAAATTGTAGTTTAATAGCATGACCATACTTACAATTTTGTTTGAAAATTTTCATTTTTTAATTAGAGGGCACTTTCTTTCCAGGGAAAAAATGATCAGATTGTTCAAAGTAAAGGAGAAACAGAGAGAACTTGCTGAGAATTCTGATGGTAAGCCTCCGGCCAAGAAGCAGAGTGCTGGGGAACTACGACTCCACAAAGGTAGTTGATTGTGATAATATTAATTTATTTTCTTTCAATCCCTAGGAGGGCTTTTTAGCGTGATCTCACTGATTAAAGTAACAGTGTATGCACAAAATAAATTTGATTATAAGATGAAGTATATATGTGTGTACATATACAGTAAATTTATGATTCATGTAATTTTGAAGCATCAGGGTGGGGTTGGTTTCTATGCTTCATTCTCAATGAAGTCTTTTAACTCAAGATTTAAGGGATGCCTATTCTTATCCCTGTGTCAGGCAAACTGTACAGATATGCCTACTCTGGTTTGCTTTGGTTGGGCATATTTTCTTAGTTCTCTTTTAATTAACTTATGGGATGTTCTTTGTTGTTCGAGGTCTACTATTAATTATTATTGCAAGTAATGATTTTTATGTTTTGTACAATTAGAGGGACCTTGCAAATAGGGGTTGTTCTGTGGTTCAGTGAGGAAGTCACTGTAGTAGTTCTTTTTTAAATGTTCTCCTAAAGCTCTTCAGATACCAGATTGCCTATTGAGCAGCAACTGGACTGTCTATTAGCTCAACTGTACGTGTTAGCTGCTATATTTTCTAGTTATATTTTGTTTTCTTGCAGATATAAGTGAACTAAACCTTCCAAAGACATGCAGCATTTCATTTCCCAATGGGAAGGATGATCTGATGAACTTTGAAGTCACAATTCGGCCTGATGAAGGATATTACTCGTAAGTATTCCTTCTCATATTTGTTTAATGGTTTTCTTAATATAACAAGTTAAACTAAAGTAATTATTTGAACAACCTTTGCATTTATCTACATATACCCCCCCCTCCCACGACATAGCTTTTAGAAATTCTGTATGTAACAATGTCTCATCTACTTCAATGCCTGTCGTCAGAGGGGGTTTATTTACATTCACGTTCCAGATTTCTCCCATATATCCTCATGAAGCACCAAAGGTCAAATGCAAGACAAAGGTTAGTAAAAACTTCACACTAGAACCTATGTTTTTGCTGCATATTTCATATCATTTCTCTGAGTTTAGTATATGATGATATCACTGACAAAACAAACTCTTAAAGGTTTACCACCCAAACATTGACTTGGAAGGAAATGTTTGCCTTAACATTCTCCGGGAAGACTGGAAACCTGTTCTCAACATAAACACCGTCATCTATGGCTTGTATCATCTGTTCACAGTAAGTTTTTTTTAATCTTGAAGTTTAAAATTTGGTTTTCATTGCCTTCTATATCACTTAATGAGTTTGTTTTTCATAGGAACCAAACCACGAGGATCCGCTCAATGCTGATGCTGCTGCAGTGCTGAGGGATAACCCAAAGTTATTTGAAACCAATGTGAGAAGGGCAATGACCGGTGGTTACGTGGGAAACACCTACTTTAGTCGATGCGTATAGGTTTGAAGGTAGTAATGTCATGTTATAACGTTTTCGTTACGAATGCCTTAATGATCAAAGTCTGTAAAAAAGAGAGACTGAATGGATGAATCTCTTTAGATGACATTTTGCTGCGCAAGGTAGAAGTAGTTGCACATCCCTGATAAATTTGAGAAAATTCTCTTTGTAACATTCTGCAAGTTTACTTTGCCTATGAATATTATGGAAGAGTTGGATATTTTGTTATGGCCAGTTTACTTTCCGCATGGTTTAGTGCTACTTAATTTCGATATAATAGGAGTTAACCATTGATTAACTATGATTGCTGCTTCTAATTGTTTTTAGAAATATTTTGGAAAAAGGGATAATGGATTTTGGAAGGATTCTTCCTGTCTTCTTGTGTATTAGCACTTCCAAAGATGTTAAAGGAAAGACTCAATAGGATCATATATTTAACACAAAACGTTGGAAAACAAAACGTTGGAAAGGTGTTCGAAACTTGGGAAGGTGAGAAGATTCATGAAGTCAGATTAGATGATTTGGAAATTGGAACTGACACTGGGATTCGGGAACCCATAATAATATGTAAAAAGGTCGTCATGAACCGAAAAATTTAATTTATTTAGATAAATACTTAAAATGTTACCCATTCTTTTTATGTGATCAAGATGACGTCAGGCTATACGCCGTAGCGTTCAATTTTGCTAACGTATACGTGTGCTATTAAAAATGTAACTATACTTTTTGAAAAATATTGACACAAATACAGATATAGATTATTATTAGTACCGGAGATACTTTTGGAGCGTAATTACAAATCTATAGAAATAAATTTTGATACTTATTTTTCAACACGTGAGTTATAACTTATAAGTTACAATATCGCAAACGAAAGTTACTATATCCCAAACAGACAGAAGTTATACTGGTCAAAACTTATTTTCTTTTTTTGTTCTCTTTTTTATTTCTTTTTTTGCGCCGAATGGGAGAAACTTTTCGTCATATAAATGCACACTCGCAGTCTCGCACCCTGTCCAGAACACAACCAACCAAAACAAGATCTTGAGCTCTAGTATCTCAGTTTTCATTCCTCATTACAGAAAATGTTGAGTTCTCAAGAAGTCTGCATAAAACCTCATATCGCTTTCCTCCCAAGCCCTGGTATAGGCCACCTGGTGCCTCTCTTAGAATTCGCAAAACACCTTGTCATCCACCACAACGTCCATGTCAGCTTCCTTGTCATGAACAATATCGACGAGTCGACCCCGGTGATACAAGACCAGCTCCTCAGCTCCTCAGCGCTCCCAGCTGGCCTTCATGTCATTAATCTCCCTCCAGTTAACAACATTTCTTCGGGTGTCGATAGAGAAACAAGTGTAGTCACCAAACTCATTAATACCTGCCAAGAATCTATCAAACACCTCCCTGCAACTCTCGCGGATTTAAGCCTCCCCAAAGCCCTTATTGTTGATATCTTCACCACAGATGCAATCTCGGTGTGCAAAGAGCTAGGCATTCCGGTCTACTCTTTCTTTACGAGTACTACTCAACTCCTTGCTTTGTCTTTCTACCTTCCCAAGCTTGATGAGGAATGCGTGGAACAACTTGAGCTGATCCAAGTCCCGGGCTGTAAATCCATAGACAGAGATGATTTCCCAGCCAACTTATCGAAAATGAAGGATTCTATGGTAAGTTTAACTATGGTTGCTGGGATTTTTGTCAACACATGGGATGATCTAGAGTTGAAATCCTGTTGGCTAAGCGGGATTAATAATGACCCGTTTTACAAAACCCTGAATGCTCCACCTATTTATCCAGTAGGACCGTTGATCAAGAAAGATGAAGCAGCGACTGAATCTGATGAATACATCGTGTCGTGGTTGAATAATCAGTCGCCTAATTCTGTGCTTTTGGTGGCCCTTGGTAGCGGTGGTACATTGACAAGTGAGCAACTCATCGAATTAGCTTTAGGATTGGAAATGAGCAAGCAAAAGTTTGTTTGGGTGGTGAGAGAACCAAATGACCTGAACGCTTGTGCTGCATATTTTAAAGTGGGGAGTGACAAAAATGATGCATTGTCTTACCTGCCAGAAGGGTTTGTGAAGAGGACATCTGGAGTAGGACTTGTGGTGCCCTCATGGGCACCGCAAGTGCCAATACTCCGCCATGAGGCAACAGGAGGTTTCTTGTCCCATTGCGGTTGGAACTCGACACTGGAAAGCATTGTGCATGGAATCCCAATGATTGCATGGCCTCTCTACGCGGAACAGAAGATGAATGCAACCTTGTTGACAGAGGAGATTGCAGTAGCTGTGAAGCCAGTTGCGGTCTCCGCAGAGGCAGGAGGAAAGAAGGTTGTGAAGAGGGAAGAGGTAGCAAGGGTGGTGACATTGTTAATGGAAAGCCAAGAAGGTAAGGTGATGAAGGTCAAGGCTAATGAGCTTAAAGAGAGTGCTGCAAAGGCTTTGCAGTCTGGAGGCTCTTCTTATGACTTGCTTTCTTCAGTTGTGAAGTCTTGGAACTAAACTTTAATGCCATGTAACGGAGTACTAGTTTGTCTTTGTATGTTGAAATAGACATCTGAATTAAAACCACCAAATTTTTAATAATCAATCTTCATTGTCCAAGTTCCTGTTAATATGCTGCACAAAAAAACTCATGGGACCGTATTTTATTTAGAATCTTAAAAAATCCGATTTTTTTAGAAATAAATTTGACATGACTTTTTAAAAATCTGATTGAATAGTGCTTTAATCTAAGCTTTTTTCTATTTATATATTTAACACTATTTAATATTTTATCCCTTAACTATATAGTATTTTGGATACTGAACGAAATATTATCTCAAATAATGAGATTGAGTGATTTATATACCCGGAAAAAAAAAATCTTTCTTGTTGCATTGAATTGTTGTCAATTATTAGCTCCGAGCTTTTATCCGAAATTTTTCGAGCATTTATCGGGGCTAGATTTTCAAGAAAAAATAAACCATTTATGGCATGTTAAATGAGTTAAATCGAGCAAAAAAAAATTCAAAGCACGCTATTAGGAATTTTTTTCGAATCGGATCAAATGCCTGGTTTCAATTTTTCTTGAAGATCTCTGGTTGAACCTATTTCAATGGTAAGAAATGAATTTATGAGCCTTTTCTAAAAGTATATATAGCAAAAATAAAATTAACTTGGTAGCAAACAATAATATTTATTCTATAACACGCTAATCACTTTCATGCACTTTTGATGATTTAATTTATTATAATTGTCGGGAATTGTACATTCAGGTCCATCATTATTATTATCAACGAGAGTGAGATAATCAAATTTTGCCAATTAATTTATCAATATATGACATTGTGTACACACCAAAATTACCATTACCGATGCACGAAAACTTTGTCGGGCAGAACTTTATCTGCACTTTAAAAAACTCGATTTTTTTGAAAATGGATTAGATCGGACTTTTTTAAAAATCAGGCCGGGCCGGGTTGAGCTTTCTAAGAAATATAAGTCTTGTTTTAGGCCGGCGGGTCGGGCCGGATCGGGCTGAACCGAGCTTTATCCGAGATTTTTATTTATATTTTAAAAAAATAATTTAATATTTTATAATTCGAATTATAAGTAGTTTAAATATCGGAGAAAATAATATCTTAATATATCAGATAGAGTAGTTTGGACACCGAAATACATAATTATTGTTTAAAATAATATATAAATAATTATATATACCTTAATTGTTTCTAATATTATAATATAATATTTTAAAAATCATAAAAAGTATTGTATATTTTCAAATTTTATATAAAAAAGTCCGGGTTTTTATCGGGTCGAACCGAGCTTTTTTAAATCCAGACTTTTATCCGGGCTTTTTTAGATTCGGGTTTTTATCCGGGCTTTTTGGGTTTCGCGCCGAACCGGATTTTCGAGAAAAATGGAGGCCAATTTAAGGTCCGCGGGCCGGATCGAACCGGGCCGGGTTTTTCGGACTTTTTTCAGAATCAGATTTCGGGTTTCGGAATTTTTGAAAATCTCCGACGAGAATATCGGTAGATATAATTCTTAAAGTTATTATTAGAATTTAGAAAGATTAACAAAATATTAAAACTATCATCTAGCAAATAAGGATAAAGAAAACTTAAACCGGTTAAGATGAATAGGATACAGAAAGAGTAGAAAAACAGGTAAGGATCTGATTTCCCATCAAGAAAGTGGCAGGGTCCATCAAGCTCCGTCTTATCTGCACTTTCAGTCACCCTAAAGATATTTACTGGACTTATGCAATGAGCTCCACATGACCAAAGGAAAAAAGTTGCAGACTTTTAAGACTTCGAGTTTCTCTCTTTTCTTGAAAAACCTGCAAAACAACCAAAGCTTTGTGACTATTCTGCACTCTTCTTGTACTTCGCCTGCTTCAATTTGGTAACATTTTATTAATCTCAGTTATTACACATGTGATATCATGATACTCATTTGATTGTTTTGTGGGTTTGGTTTTGTTTGCTTGAATTGTTCTGTTGTAGTATCTCTTCCTTTCGGTGCTTTGGAGCATTTTTAGTTTTGCTTCAGCCTTCTGAATATCTACCACCATAATTTTTTTATTTATATAAATTTGTATGCGAAAATTTATATATACTAGCTTTGCATTATGGACGGATGATTCATAAATATGTTTTCTCTTTTTCTTTCAAAGAACTGTGTTAATATTCTAGTTAAAATATTTAGGTTGTGTTCATGGAATATGGACCGGGGCAGAATGTAATGAAATTTGAACTTTTTTTTTTTCGAGATTGGTTTCCTCCTTTTGAAAAAGTGACTCCTTCGTCTCCTCTTAACTGTTCGTTGTTACCCACTAATTATATAAGAGTAGATAGCATATTTGTGGCTGTATTTTAAACCATTTTCAAATAAGTGGTCAAACTTTCACATTCTCAAAAGAGTAAACTACGGTTCGATAGCTCAAGTGGTTAAGAGTTTATTCTCTGTTGTCTCAGATCCCGGGTTTGATCCTGGCTCTTGACTTTTTTGAGAATCCGAAAATTTGGCAACTTTTTTAAGAGTAGTAAACTACGGCCAGGCTATCTACTAGTACTGGATTCTCAATGTTTTGGAAGGGATAGATATCATGTGCACCCTTTTCATTCTAGTGCAAAACATTTTTAAATGTTAACCTTTTGTCTATTATCAGGTTTCAACACTAGCCTATTGCCTTCCCACAGTGATGTCTGCTAATCAAGTACCAAAACCTCATATTGCCTTCCTCCCAAGCCCCGGTGTAGGCCACCTCATTCCTCTCTTAGAGTTCGCCAAACATCTCGTCATACACCACAAAGTCTATGTCAGCTTCCTCGTCATAAACAACGATGAATCCCCAGCAATGCAACACCAGCTCATCCACTCCTCCAATCTCCCCACTGACCTCCATGTAATCGCTCTCCCGCACACTGATGTGTCATCATGTGTCAATGACAACATGAACATTCTCACCCGGCTCACTTATATATGCCAAGAATCATTCAAGCAGCTCCGCGCAACCCTTGTTGAGTTGAGCCTCCCTAAAGCACTGATAATTGATATCTTCGCAACTGATGCATTCTTGATTTGTGAAGAGTTGGAAATTCCGGTCTATTCTTTCTTTACTAGCCCAACTATGTTGCTTGCTTTGTCTTTGTATCTTCCTAAGCTTGACGAGGAAGTCGAATGTGAGTATGTGGATCTCCCTGATTCCATCAAAATTCCGGGCTGTAAACCGTTGGAAATAGATGATTTATTGGGGCCGCTATTGAACAGGAAGGATGAGGAGTATAAATGTTATTTGCGTCATGTTAACAGGTTAACCATGGCTGCTGGGATTTTTGTCAATACATGGGTTGAGTTGGAATTAAAATCGTGTTGGCTAAACGGGATTCAAAATGACCTGTTTTACAAAAACCTGCCAGCTCCACCTGTTTACCTGGTGGGACCGTTGATCAAGCGAGACGAAACAGTGAGTGAATCAGATGAATTCATTTTGTCATGGCTGGATAATCAAGCTCCTAATTCTGTTCTTTTCGTGGCGTTTGGTAGTGGTGGTACGTTGACGAGTGAGCAACTGACTGAGTTAGCTTCTGGTTTGGAAATGAGCAACCAAAAGTTTATTTTGGTGGTACGGAAGCCAAGTGATCATTTGAGCGCTTGTGGCATGTTTTTTAATGTGGGGAGGTACCGTGATGATCCGATATCTTACCTGCCAGAAGGCTTTGTGGAGAGGACAGCTGGAGTCGGACTGGTGGTGCCATCATGGGCCCCACAAGTGCCAATACTCAGCCATGAGTCCACAGGAGGTTTCTTGTCACATTGCGGATGGAACTCAACTTTAGAAAGTATCGCGAATGGGGTGCCAATGATTACGTGGCCTCTCTTTGCAGAGCAGAAGATGAATGCAACCTTGTTGGCTGAGGAAATCGCGATAGCTGTAAAGCCAATTGAAGTGTCAAGGGAAGAGGGAGGAAAGGAGTTTGTCAAGAGGGAAGAAATCGAGACGGTGGTGAGACTAGTGATGGAAGGTGAAGAAGGTAAGGTCATGAGAAGAAAGGCTAATGAGCTTAAGGAGAGTGCAGCTAAGGCATTGAAACCTGGAGGCTGCTCTTATGATTTGATTTCTTCTATTGTGAAATCTTGGAAGTAACAAGCCTAAGGTCAGCTGTTTTTCATTTCTCTGCCGAACTTACAATAACACACATGTGGGATTCAAATTTATACTAATTAATTGCGTTATCACTAGTTTATGTTTTAAGCTCGTATAATGATATTATAGCGATAGATTACAGTAGTAATTAGAAGTAAATCAGTCCAGTTCACAAGTTAGCCTGGCTCAACTTGTTCAAACAAGTAAACAACCAGAGTACAGGGAGTGAAAATGGCAGACATTAGAGCTCCTTCTCGAAACAAACGTTCAGCGTATACCACCGTTACAACCTCTTTTTCCCGTTGTAACGTTTTTCCTCCCAATTCCACCGTTCAAATACAAAACTTACAAGTCGTTATAACGTTTTTCCTCCCAATTTCACCGTTCAAACATAAAACTTACAAGTCGTTATAACGTTTTTTCTCCCAATTTCACCGTTCAAACATAAAACTTACAAGTCGTTATAACGTTTTTCCTCCCAATTCCACCGTTCAGAAATAAAACTTACAAGTCAAAGAAATGATACAGATGTTACAAATTGTTAGAAACCATAACAGATTACATGGTTAGAAGATTATGTACTAAACAGAAACAAATAATATAATTTAATGGACAGCATGTAATCCATCCAGTCTATAAATGTACAGAGATTTCACATCCCAGCAATAAACCTGTCCAAACACACACAGTCACATATTCCGAAAATGGTGAGTGGTCAAGAAGTCACAAAGCCTCATTTCGCCTTCCTCCCAAGCCCTGGTTTAGGCCACCTCATCCCTCTGTTGGAATTCGCAAAACACCTTGTCATCCACCACAATGTCCATGTCAGCTTCCTTGTCATCAACACCGAAGCCTCGGCTGTGCAACACCAGCTCTTAGATCCATCCACCCTCCCTTCTGACCTCCGCGTCATTAATCTCCCACCAGCTGATGTCTCCTCACGTGTCAATGATAGCATGAAAGTCATCACTCGACTCACTTATATCTGCCAAGAATCTTTCAAACACCTCCGTGCAACTCTTATTGAATTAAACCTTCCTAAAGCCCTGATCATCGATATTTTTGCTACTGATGCATTCTTTATTTGCAAAGAGTTGGGCATTCCTGTCTACTCTTTCTTCACTAGCCCTACCAAGCTGCTTGCTTTGTCTTTCTACCTTCCTAAGCTTGACAAGGAAGTTGAATGTGAGTACGTGGATTTACCCCATCCGATTCAAGTCCCGGGCTGTAAACCCATGCGAACAGATGATTTGTTGGACCAGCTGCTGAATAGGAAAGACGAGGAGTACAGATACTACTTGCAGCATGTGAGTAGGTTAACAATGGCTGCTGGAATTTTTGTCAATACTTGGGATGACTTGGAATTAAAATCCAATTGGCTAAACGCGATAAAAAATGATCCGTTTTACAAAATCTTACCGGCTCCACCTGTTTATCCCGTGGGGCCGTTGATCAAGCGAGAAGAAGTAGTGACTGAATCAGATGAATTCATCCTGTCATGGTTAGATAAACAAGTGCCTAATTCTGTGCTTTTGGTGGCGCTTGGTAGCGGTGGTACATTAACGGCTGAGCAACTTACAGAGTTAGCTATAGGTTTGGAAATGAGCAAGCAAAAGTTTATTTTAGTGGTGCGGAAACCAAATGACTTGATCGCTCATGGCACGTTTTTCAACGTGGGGAAGGACCGTGATGATCCCGTGTCTTACTTGCCTGAAGGATTCATGAAGAGAACATCTGGACAAGGACTGGTGGTACCTTCATGGGCGCCGCAAGTGAAAATACTTGGTCATGAGGCAACAGGAGGCTTCTTGTCTCATTGCGGCTGGAACTCGTCTTTAGAAAGCCTTGTGCATGGAGTGCCAATGATAGTGTGGCCTCTCTACGCGGAGCAAAGGATGAACGCAACCTTATTAACTGAGGAGGTTGCAATAGGTGTTGAACTAGTTGCAGTGTCCGCGGTGGCAGGAGGAAGGAAGGTTGTGAAGAGGGAGGAGATAGCGAGGGTGGTTAGATTTGTAATGGAAGGTGAAGAAGGTAAGGTGATGAGGAGCAAGGCTAGGGAGCTTAAGCAGAGTGCAGCAAAGGCATTGAAATCAGGAGGCTCTTCCTATGACTTGGTTTCTTCTATTGTTGAGTCTTGGAAATAATTGCAGCCTAGCTAGTTAGCTAATAAGGGATTTTTACTATGTCTTTGCATACAACATTTGAATAATAATTGTGCACCTGAAATCTCCCAAAATTAATAAAAATAAAATCTGGAATTCTGTTCTACAAGTTAAGTGTGTTTTTGATACAAAGTTAAGTTTATTTTTGTAAATGCAGAGGTTAATTTTATTAGTACAAAAATATCATTCAACTTTTATATAAAAAAATATGGTATATAAATTTTTGTCAGAAATTATACCATTTTCTTATGATAAATAATGAGTAGTGCTACTTACCCCAAATCGGTTTCCAAAACTTGTCCCAATTGACGTAGCATGACATTTGTCACAATTTAATTTGTGGACGCATATGAATGCACGCGGGGTCCTATCTTATTATCGCGGGAATGCTACCAAGTATTATCATTCCAAATCAGCATTTGAGAACGATTTTGGGAACCGTTTTGGGGATTAGAGTATTTCTCATAAATAATATACGGACTGTTGCAATCACCATGCAATCTTTTCTAAGAATATGGCAAAATCCTTATAAAAAGGAAATTAGTAGTATATATGGCAATTTCCTTAATGCATTAAGAAGAATCTGAATCACTGCTGTGGATCCACGAACTTTGTGCCTATATACATGGATTGCTTGTTTCTAATTCGATCTTTATTCTCTAGCCATAAATCTTTGAAAACAAACACACATTCTCTAATTCTTTGTTGTTTTAAACAATGGGGGATGCTAGCAACACCACAAAACCTCATGTAGCCGCTCTTGCAAGCCCTGGTATGGGCCACCTGATCCCTCTTCTTGAGTTCGCAAAACACCTAGTCACTAACCACGGTGTGCATGTCAGCTTTCTGGTTGTCACCACCCAATCCTCCGCTGCACAACGCCGCCATCTTGACTCCACCGCTCTTCCTAATGACCTCCACGTTGTCAATCTCCCGCAGGCTGATGTGTCTTCTGTTATCACCCCTGATATGCCACTTCTGACAAGACTCTCTCTTCTCTGCCGAGAATCTGTTAAACCGCTCGGTTCGATATTCGAACAAATTAGCTTCCCTAGAGCCTTGATCATTGACAATTTTATGAGTGATGCGTTAGATATTTGTGAGGAGTTGAAGGTTCCTGTCTATACTTTTTATACTTCCCCTCCTAAAGTCCTGGCATTGGGTTTGTATCTTCCAAAGCTAGACAAGGAAGTCGAATGCGAGTTTGTAGATTTACCTAATGGATCGATACAAGTCCCGGGCTGTAGGCCATTATGCGTGGATGATTTACAAGATTCACTAAGGAATCGAAAGGTTGAAACATACAAATGGAACTTGCATCATGCAAGCAGGTTAACTATGGCAACTGGAATTTTCGTCAACAGTTGGGATGATCTCGAGTCCAAGTCCTGCTGGTTTAATGGCTTAAAAAGTGATCCCTATTACCAGAGCCTGCCCGTTCCACGGATATATCCGGTAGGGCCACTGATCAAGCACGATGAACCGGTGTCTAGATCGGATGCTTATATTTTGTCATGGTTAGATAATGAACCGTGTGATTCTGTACTTTTTGTGGCACTTGGAAGTGGTGGCACATTGACAAAGGAGCAACTAACTGAATTAGCTATTGGTTTGGAAATGAGCAAGCAGAAGTTCATTCTCGTAGCGCGAAAGCCCAGCGACATGGACGCTGCTGGTACTTATTTTAATGCAGGAAGCAATGTAGATGATCCGAAGACATACTTACCAGAAGGGTTTTTAGAAAGGACAGCAGGAGTTGGCCTAGTGGTGCCGTCATGGGCACCGCAAGTGCCCGTGCTACGGCACAAGGCAACAGGAGGGTTCTTGTCCCATTGCGGATGGAATTCGAGTTTGGAGAGTATAGTGCATGGAGTGCCAATGATTGCATGGCCTCTGTTTGCGGAACAGAGGATGAATGCAACGTTGTTAACGGAGGAGGTAGCGGTGGCAGTGAAGCCTGTGGGGGAATTGCAGGATGGGAGGAAGGTTGTGAGAAGAGAGGAAGTAGAGAGAGTTGTGAGGTTGGTGTTGCAAGGTGAAGAAGGTAAGGTGATGAGGAATAGGATGAGAGAGCTCAAAGACAGTGCAGCCAAGGCATTGGAACAGGGGGGATCATCTTATGATTCTGTTTCTTGTGTAGTGAAAACATGGAAGCAAGCTTAGCAAAAAAAAGAAGGGAAATAATAGTGGTAAAAGGCCTAGCAAATTTTGTTCACTTTTTAGAGTTTGAGTTGTAAATTAGGATTTTGCAAGATTAATCGTGTGTTGGATCCAATTAGTTTTGACGTTAACCAAGGTTTAAGAATGACATGGTAGTATTATTTAAGCAATCAAAAAACAACGCGACAATTATTTAGATTATTTACTTATTTTTCCGATTTTTTAACAACTATGAGCTGAAATCAAATTTTTTAGTTGAAATCAAAATTGTGTTGTGATTTCCGATTTTTTTAACAACTATGAGCTGAGCTGAAATCAAATTTTTGATTTCCGATTTTTTAACAACTCTGAGGTGAAGTATCTTGCTTACTTGCTAATTAATAACCTTTCAACAAATTAATATTAGTTTATAAAATTTCAAAAATTGTTTTAATGTAAATTTTACGATGTATTTTGTTTTTTTGAAAAGTTGATATTATATGTGGTTTTTTTAAGAATTTTTAATCGGATTTTCAAAAAAAATTCAAAATTCAAAAAAATAATAATGCGAGCTTGTGTAATTTAGAATTTGAGTATGGCTAAGTAAACTCTATTATGTTTTGTACACATGTCCATTACAATTTTTTTAAAGGTTACTACATAATTTGATACCGTGTTAAGTGGTAGCTGTAGTCGCAGTAGGGGGGAAGTTCATCCCATTCCCAAAATCAATACACTATTTATTAGACTTTTATTTTAGTAACATTTGCGAGAATTTACCTGTAAAAGATTAAGGGCCTGTTTGGCGAGGGCTTATAAGTTACATATTGACTTATAAGCCCGTAAGTATTTATCTAGTACTGTTTGTGTACCTAATTTATAAGTCGGATTTTCAACTTATAAGCTGATAAGTTGAATGTTAGTAATGACGTACTTTTTCTCAACTTATTTTGATTTGTTGCGTTTTTATTAATTTTAATTTAAAAAAATATATTTTTAAATGTTAATCTAATCTAAAATTCATGAAATAATATAATTATATTTAAAAATTATTTATTTTGATTTATTAAATTAAAAAAAAATTCTGACTTACAAGTGAAATCATCCAAACACTTACGTAACTTATAAGTATTTATTTACTTATCACTTTTAAGTTACTTATTCATTTTAAGTTATAAGTTACTTATTTTAAAATTTCCCAAACGGGCACTAAGACAACGTATGACAATAATATAATTTCATATGATTTTACAGGCTCGTGACTCCCTTATTTTCATATATTTGCATATGGAGCAAGATGTCACTTGTGCATATGGATGTTTTTGAGAAGTACAAGATTCATTTATAAAAATAACCAAATTTTAAATATCGAGAAGATATGATAAGAAATATGCTATATAATTTCTTGTGGAGAGTTGAGATTCCAACTAAAAAAGTGACACTTGTTAGCATTTTTACACCCTTAACCCAAAATCAGATCAATTTTTATAATAGACGATGTGTTGGTGTATGATTGAAATGAAGATAAATATATTTTTGTTGATTTTATGATAATTTTTTCATTAAGTAAATTTGACAGGGAAGTATTTATATTGAGGTAAAAGAGGGCAAACATGTAAAAATAACCTATACATATTTTTGCCGCTTATTTTTGAAACATTTAAATTTCTTAATTATGACTATGTTGAGTTTACACAGGAATTCGAGAAAATCGTGAATAAGAATGTACAATCTCTCTCTTCTGTATTATTTTGTGAAATAGTAAAAAGAGCATAAAAAATCTAAAAACCATTATTTTTTTTTTGGAAAAAAATAATAATTAAAAAATCCAAAAACATTTGGGGTATATATATACAACACTATATCTAAGTGAAACTGGTGCCCGACAAGTGAGTGTTCCAATTAAATCCAATTGAGTGAATTTCTTACTTATGACTAGGTTGAGTTTCTAAATAGAGTAGAAGATTATGAATAAAAATGTTATGATCACAAATTTCATAAAATATACTCCCTCCGTCTCTTTTAATTGTTTACATTTTTTAGTGAATGTCCGACACGTATTTTAAGGTGCATATAAAGTATATTTCTGTAATTTTTTTTTACAATTTTGTTTTTCTGAATAAAAATTAAAACATTCAACTTTTATTCAGAAAAAGAAAATTGTAAAAATAAGTTACATAACTATACTTTTTATGCACCTTAAAATGCGTGCCGGACACTTTCTCAGAAATGTAAACAATTGGAAGAGATTGAGGGAGTATTTTTTTCGTAAAATAAAATTTGCCATTTAACAAAATATTTCTGCACAATTTCTTACTCACGTATCTCCTACATGTTTATACTGACTTTCTACTCGATACCCTCTACTCTCTTGTGTTAATTTGTAAAATGATTAAAATAACAGAAAAAATCTAAGAAACTATTTTATTTATTTTTTGGAAAAAATAATAATTCAAAAACATTAGGATATACGTATACGACACTGTATCCAAGTGAAAGTGGCGCACGACAAGTGAGTGTTTTTGTTTCACTAGATCTAAGTCTCACATATAAATACCTCTAAATCTACGTACGTCACTTTAAAGCTTTTAAGCCCAATGCTAAACAATGACCATGTCCATGGAATCCGAACTCAAACCCATCTCCAAATCCGACCACAAACCCCTCCTCAAACCCGACCCATCTTCCCCGACCCGACCCGACCTCCAAGACCTCGAGACCAAGTGCGCCGCCTATGTCCGCCACGACGTGTACGGCACAATGGGCCGGGCCCAGATTCCTTGGACTGAGAAAATCTTACTTGGGTTTGCTTTAATTACGCTTTTGCCACTCAGAGTGGCGCTCTCTCTCACTATACTTGTGCTTTATTATTTGATTTGTAGAGTTTGTACTTTGTTTTCCAAGCCTAGTGGTGATGATGATGAGCAAGAAGATTATGCTCATATGGGTGGCTGGAGACAGCGTGTTGTGGTGAAGAGTGGCATGTTTTTGTCCCGGGCTTTGCTGTTTGTTATTGGCTTTTATTCGATTTCTGAAAGTTTCGATTTTTCGGAGGTAATTTCGATGTTTTTGAGTATGTTTGTATGTTTTCGAGTACTAAATGAATGTCGAAGAATAGGGTAGTTACTAATTTTAGGCGACTAGGATTGGTTAATTTGTGTAATTGGATATTGAAGTATTGGTTTTAGGGGAGAATGCCTTATGATAAAGGTTGAAAATGGTGGATGTTAAAATGGAGAGAGGTAAATTCGATGTTTTTGAGTATGTTTGTATGTTTATATATATGTCGAAGAATAGGGTAGTTACTAATTGTAGGCGTGTTTGGATTTATTGACTAGGATTTGTTAATTTGTGTAATTGGAGATTTAAGTATCGGTTTTAGGGGAGAATGCGTATGATAAAGGTTGAAACTGGTGGATGTTAAAATGAAGAGAGGTGAATTCGATGTTTTTGAGTATGTATGTATTTTTATATGAATGTCGAAGAATAGGGTAGTTACTAATTATAGGCATTTTTGGATTTATTGACTAGGGTTGGTTAATTTGTGTAATTGGAGATTGAATTATTGATTTTAGGGGAGAATGCGTAATGATAAAGGTTGAAAATGGTGGATGTTAAAATGAAGAGAGGGAATGTTTGTTGATTGATTGACGGTTATATTGTTAATTCTTGATTTGTTATTCTTATTTTGGTTGCCGCCAATTAATGCTTTTGAAGTGATAAGTTGTGATGATTCTGGATTTGGTGATGATGTGTTTTTGAATTAAACTTAACCGAAAGTGATATCAGTTGAATTGAATATTTGGAAATGTCTTTACTACTTGGGGTATCTATAGTGAGTGGAGTGACGGTTAAATCATGACAAACCATCTTTTGTAGTATTCGGCATATATAATTTGGCGTATGTATCATTGTTCTTGAGGATATTAAAGAGGGTAGATATGTTGTGATCTACAAGTAGAGGTAATTGATATGAAACATTTTAAATAAACTTAAAAGTCATCATTTCTCGTGAGGTTTATTGTTTGGCTCCTTATTTATGATTACTTTGTTTTCAAACATTGATACTTTGAAAATAAACTCTGTGATTCATAATTTGTCTATGTAATTTTCTCATTGTGCAGGAAATGTTAAAAGTTTAAAGTTTAGATTGCGAAATTAGGGCTTCTTATTCTGGCATTTATCCTCAGTCACATGCTTTTTTCTGTATATCTTAAGCTTATTTTTAACTTATCAGGCGGAGCGCAGTGATCAATCTAATGAAGCTGAAAGACCTGGGGCAATTGTATCTAATCATGTCTCTTATTTAGACATATTGTACCATATGTCAGCTTCTTTTCCGAGCTTCGTTGCCAAGGTTTGTTTACTCCTTCCGGTGATATTTTTAATATCAAATTTCTATATGAATCTAATGATTATAAGGGCGAATCTTCCTCTACTAATTTTTCTTCTTATTTTCTTGATGAAGAGATCAGTGGGTAAACTACCTCTTGTTGGTCTTATCAGGTTTGTTGACGTCCAGTTTCTCCTTTTAAATTCTTTGTTATACTATCCTATTATAAATTAGGGGACAGTGGGTAACCGCCTTTTATGTCTTTTTATTTGTGGTCTATTATAATAAGAGACTCTTGTTTGAAGAGTATAATCTTATTGAATTTTTATTTATTGATTTACAGCAAATGCCTTGGTTGTGTTTATGTCCAACGGGAGTCAAAATCTTCGGACTTTAAGGGTGTTTCAGGTATTTCGATCTTTTAAGCACATATAGCGGTAATTGCATTTCATCTGTCATGTTCTGTCAGGGCACGTCGCGTGCGTGTTGACAATTTAAAATACTTGTATAGATCAAAGTTTGGCCGAAGCTGAACTCCTTTGCCTTGAGTACATTTTATGCAATATTCTGCCAACATCAAATCCCTTTTCTCTGATAATTTAAGCTTGATCTACTCGAGGACAATAAACTGGAACTTGTCTTAGAGGCAGAGCTTTGTCTTTGACTTTATCTATGCACATCCACATTAAGCATCTGTCATCTTAAACATATTGTGCTTTATGATGCGTAACACCACCACTATCCAATAACTTTCCCTTCAATGTTGTTGGATTTTGTAGTTCTACACTACAGTAATTGTGCTTCCTCATCCCATTCATTCATTATGGTCTTGTAGGTCTTTACATATAAATATATACTCCATGACTATAATTATAAAATTTTGAATGCTAAAACATGTCAAACTATATCTTATTATTTTGAGATGAATTAATAAAATTTTGTGGGTTGTATCCTTACAAATATACGTTGGGGTATGTGGAGTGTGGATGCATTTCATGCTATTTATTATCTTTGTCTGCTTGCAGGTGTTGTTAACGAAAGAGTCCGGGAAGCGCATCAGAATAAGTCTGCTCCAGTTATGATGCTGTTTCCAGGTTATACATTGTCTTGCTGATAATACTTGTGATACCCAACACACTGAACAATTATTTTGAGTCTCTCCACTATGATGATTGATGATAATTGAACTGTAAAATAAGGATGTTAAAGTTATCTCATTTAAGTCGGCTTTTTAAAGAATTAATGTGGCAGGTGTGGGAAGATACTATGACCTAATGCATGCTAAAATAAACAGTGCAAGACAGAAAAATCTGTACTTTTACTGAATGTGAAGAGCATATAAAATCAAACAAATTTCTGATAGGTATATGCTCACTCCTGAAGCTAGTACCTTCCTCTCTCCATATTAATATGACCAGTGACATGGCTTTACTTGATGTCCACAACACAATGATGATTTGTATTAGGAAGTCTTTGTTTTTAGTTTGATCAGTTGTCCATGCAGGATATTGTGTGAATGTGGAGATAATATTTCTGTAGATTGTCAATATAAATGCCCGCTTTTCCTTCTTTTACAGAAGGCACAACTACAAATGGAGATTATTTACTCCCGTTTAAGACTGGTGCTTTTTTACCAAAAGCTCCGGTTCTTCCGGTTATCTTACGATATCCGTACCAGAGGTTTAGTCCTGCCTGGGACACCATATCCGGAGTGAGTTCTATTTGGTAATTGTCAAGGTTGGTGCAACGAGCTAGTTATAGGTTTTGCTTATGCATGGACTTTAATTTGCAGGTGCGGCATGTGATTCTTCTGTTTTGTCAATTTGTAAATCATTTAGAAGTTACAAGACTTCCAGTGTACTGCCCTTCACAAGAGGAAAAGGATGATCCTAAGCTATATGCTGAGAATGTGCGGAAGTTGATGGCTAACAAGGTATACTATTTCTCTAATTCCTTCTTAAAGTTACTAAAATTGGACATTGTAGTTGAGATGAATGCATAACTTAAAATGTATGTTTAGTAATCAATTTTAGCTTGTTTCTATAACTAGGAATCATAGTTAAGATTGGTGCATGAGCGACATGCATCTTTTTGCAAGTAATCTTAACTTATGACATACTCTTTGAGTGAGGTTAGCAGCAGCGAATCTTGGTGAAGGATGTTCGCAAGCCGATTTCATTGTTAAACAAATGAAACGTTGTAGCTCGATTGTAGATGTAGGATAATAATGTGAAATCAAATAACTGATTGCATATATACTATTGAGCAGTTTCTATTCTGTTATCTATCGGTTTTCTTCTTACGGAAGGATACTTGATTGTGATGAATTTATTCAAAAAGTTGTTTATATAAATATAATGAACATATATTTTGTTGAAGAATCAAGATTCTGAAGCACTTGCAGATGCCCATAGTGTCCTGCAAGGTCTATTTATGTTGTTTTACATGGTTAGCTTGGAAATATAATGTATTTGATGTACCAGCCAGTATTTCCACGGTAGGAATTAAAGCTCGAGTCCATAAACTAAAGTTGCGCTGATGAAGTTCAGGGGTACTTGGTATTCGTCTTTGATAGATTTGGATCTCTAAGCAGAATACTATTGGGTACTGATATTTTTGCTTTATAAAAATAACTTAATTATATGAGTGGATCTACTAAGGAGGAAAGGAAACACTTACAGAGTATTTTATGATAATGAGACCGATTCAAAGCACTTAATAAAACCATCAGCAATCAACACTCCATGTCAGAAGGAAATAAATTTGAAGTACTGGGGTGGGAGGGTTAGAACCTGAGCAAGATTACCATTTTAAGTAACCAATTCTCCCATAACCTTACGGTGTTTGGAGGAGGGCTTAATTGGATCATATTATAATCAACGGAATACTTCGTTTGGATACTTGAAGAGAATGATATCAAGCTTACCTTTTACAGGATGAAAATTTTATTAAATGCGCTGAAAAGTTACTTGGAGCTTTATTCTAAATTTCAAGTTCTTATTATTGCTTAGTCAGACTCAGTGCCTACTACTGAACAAAAGTGTCGAAGTATATCTTGGATGAAAATGACTTTATGAACCGGGAAGTCTATTCTGTGCTTCTATATTGTCCAACAACCTTCATTCAGATGATAGTTCTCCCCGCCCCCAATATTTAGCCATTATTAAGAATTGCCTCTTTAAATTTTCATCTTAAAGTGGGGGGTTGTAGAAGCCAAATAACAGTAATTTTTATCTAGTAGCTTTTCATTCTTCCCTTCCTCTCCAGTCTTATCTTCTTTTTGCTCTTTTTTGCAGGGTAATTTGATAATGGCTGAAATTGGTTTGGCGGAGAAACGAGAATATCATGCTGCTCTCAATGGTAATAATAGCATGCCTACTGTTTTGCGTCAGAAAGACGATTGAATAATTTCATGGCATGGGTTTCAAAAGAATCATAGTTTACCTAGTTCTTGTTAGGATTGACTTTGGAAATACAGTAGTTAAAGGGTGGTGATTGCACCCAGTAAAACAAGAAAATTGTTGTTTGGGATTTACCAACCAGTAACGAGTATTGTGTGCAATTATAGTTTTGTAATATTTTTATAGAATAAAGTTCCGTAGTGACCATATTTCGATGTTCTCTGTGGGTGTCTCAGAAATGGAGCGCCATTATTTTTTAGCATTTTTTTTATTATAGTTTTTTTCATATTTGTTTATCACTATATTGGTGCCCTATACCAGTCCTTGGGGAATAAATGCAAGGAAACTGCATCTGAAATCTGAAGCATCTGTTTCGTGTTCCTGCAGGTTTGTTTTCCCAAAGCTAATTCGGATACGCGATCTGTATATTCCTTGTAGTTTTCTGTTGTCTAGGAAAGTAAAATATTACTTGCAGGAACTTAGAGCGGAAGTCATTTGAATCCTCATAATTTTGGAACATGTAATCCCCGAATTTGCAATATACTAATATATTTGTTCCTCCACGTTAAAGATGGCTTCTGTGTTACCAGTTTATGGGGTTAGTTAGCTAGATGTGTTTCTCAAGGCTGAGGGAGAGCTTGCTTTGAATTTCCTGCGTATGATCTAGCTGCTTCTAAGTGGTCTGTGTGGTTAGATATGGTTTATAAATTATTATAGGGTGTGCCTACATTGGCCTTGTATGATTAATGATTTTAGACATTTGACAAAGGAGTTTTAATGGCTTGAAGGTGAATTTTGGAATAGAAGAGTTCCTACTGTTGTATCTTCCGTCAATGCAACCTCAGATGTTACGGTTTACATGTAATTTAATTTGTGGATCAACAGAGGAACGGAACTTTTAATGTTGCAGATCCTCTGTCTGCTGTTCTGGCCTTCTCGTACTCTTAAGAACATGGTGTTTACTTGTTCAGAGTGTTTGTTGTGTTTGTGAGGATCAGGATTGTCTCAAGACAATTCCCCCTTCCCATGACCTAGACAGGGAAGAAGTCTGTGCAGCTACAAGGCTAGCATCTAGTGAAATGGGAATTGAACTCAATGAGATTACTAATCTCTTCTAGTTTCTCACTAGCTTGAAAGTGTTAATGTGCTTACTGCAAAATTTACACCTTTGCAATCTGCAGTCCTATGAAATCCCTTCATGGCAAAAAGTCTTTTGGATTGCAATTAATCGGCAAATGGCGACAGATTATATTCTGGTGGTCAGAATTGAAGAACTAAGAATTTACTAAACCCAAGAATTATTCCGCTTTGTTTAATCTTCCTTAGAATGGCCAAGAGATTGTATCGTTGTATTCATTTAGGGACCTGGTCTGCTATATTTTTTTAGGGACCTGATCAGCGTATTTTTAGGGATCGGATCTGCGTACATCTTATGCTATAGCGTATAGCTTAGCATCCCATCCCACCCCGCTCTAAGAGTTATACCAGGATGTTATGTTTGATTTGGTAAATAGACTTTATTTGCTAATAAACAAATAATTATTTATTTCATGATAATATTAAATAATTTCTCTTTTGTTATCTCATTAGTTTTTTACTCTGGCCATGTGATTCATGACCATATCTTTTGCAAATTATTAACTACCCAATTGAGAATCTTCTTTGGTCAATTGTTCTGCTCTCAACCTCACAGACAAAAAGAGGCAATATGTATGAAACTACAAGCATAATGTGCATAATGCTTAGCCCTAAGATCAAAGTAGATGATAGCTGGTAGTGAATCTGCTAGCCTTTCCAATGCACCAGATGAGTAATAAAATGCAATGTTACAATTTACAAACAATTTCTATTCAAAGGCTAATGAATAATCAATCAAAACATTTGGAAATGAAGCTAGTGCTTATCTAACAAAAGTTTCGGGAGGCTCGTCTCTTACTAAGATTAATATCTAGCATCTGTTCAGCAAATTTTTCTCGAACGGCTTAATTCCCATGTTGGTAAGCAGCCTTTTAATGGAGACTGTATAAACATTGAGGATGACGATAATTGTTTCTGCCTTGTTGATATTGATGAGAGGCAACTACTGAAGCTACTTCTTAGCCTCCTCTTGTCGCTATCATATTCTTGGTAATTGGGGTCGTGTTGCACCGCAGAAATTTTGAGGGCTTCAGGCAGCACAAAGTTAAAGATGGAACCTAGGAAAAGCAGTGTTGAATTACAAAATATTATTAAAGCATTCCGAGCAGAATTTTCCAGATCTAATAATGACTAGGTAGGTAAACAAAGATTAAAGAAAGGCACATGAAAAATGTAGTAGATTGTGCCTACAAGAAGTTGCAAATTCAGAAGGCATGCAGGACAGCAGGACAATTTTCTATATGATGTGAAAAAGGAAAAGATGGAATCATTAGTCTTTGCTACCGCAAAAAAAGGTGAATTTATGTGTTTGATACAAGGCAGCAGCTAACTTTGTCAAACATATGTGACAGAAACTTGATGAGTATAAAACATGGGGCGTTAAGTGATCACTAGATATACCTATTTTTGCAAGTCGATTCACCCATTTTGGAATATGTTTTCCAGTCAATTTGTAGCAGATATCTTTGCAGAAATGATTGCAATTCTTGGCAATTAAGTGATAAGTATCACCATTATAGCTTGCTGCATGATGCTCCATGAATTCCCTAACCTGGTCAGAATCCATACATGTAGTCCCAATATAGATCGACTTCCTAAATTTGAAACCAGGGCATTGCCGAGGTTCAACCTCAAAGACACCGCTGGTCGGATAGTCATGAGCACCAAATGCATATTCTACACCATGCACTGTCAGAAGACAAATAAAATAAATCAAAGACTTGAAAAGGAGATACATATACATAGGTATAATCAGTACCCAAAGAACTATAAAGAATACGAGTGCGTGTAAATTTGTCAAAACATAAACAGTATTAACTAAGAACAAGTTTATTGTATGTGACGTTGACATATCACATATGAGTATATGACATATCTTTTGCAAATCAAAAATTACTTAATTGCAGAACCTTTTTTAATGTGTTGGTCGATTATTCCACCCTCAACCTCACAGACAATAGTAGGCAAATATGTATAGAAGTACAGGCACATTGCAAAGCCGTAAGGGGAATATGGCTGACACTGAATCTGCTAAGTGCTATCCTATCCAATGCATGCCCTTGTATTCTTGTAGATTAATTTATATTGTACGTATAATTTGACGATCCCGATCCAAATAATTTTGTTATGATTTTAAGTAGCAGTGCGAATGAATCATATATGTTACAATATATCTCCAGTATCTGGTTGATTTCTATAGTTATTGGGTTTTATTACTTTCATCATTCGAGTTCGGCAAGGCAACTAATGATTAGAACAGTTGTAGCATGGTGTATTGGTGTTCGATTAAGCTTGGCATGTTTAAACCCCTACCATTCCTTTCATCATTTATGACAATTGATAGTAGGAAGATATGTGACACGCGTGTTTAATATATGTATAGACATGTTAGCAACATGTAATGCATGATATAGTTATCAGCTACTTTCTAGCCTGCGTACCTTCAACGCCAGAATGAAATATACCAAAACCAGCCCAATATGCATAGCCATTCATGGGTGTCAAGTCATATACATTGAGATAAACTGGTGTACTTCCTGAACAATGACCGGCTTTTTGCTTGGGAAATAGACAAAAACGTGCGGCAGATTTCCCTTTCAAGCGAAGTGGTACTATAGCCTTCCAGGATCCTTTCTTTACTCCAAATTTCATGGTGCTTGAGTGATGACTATGAAGAAGTCAAACCATACTGAGGGGCATTCTGTTCACATCAGATGTATACATACAAGGATGAGATTTATATTCTTAAATACGAGTCTACAACATTGATAAAATTTCGGAGAAAGATGACCAGTAAAAATTGGTAACATCCCAAACAAAAGCCACTTCATCATTGGTTATATAGAATAGAAGAGCAATGGTGGTAAAAGGCTTTCAGTATTCATCTAACATCACACCAGACCACCAAAACAACACACATAACACATATACTATGAAGGGATAATTACCTCAGGTGAAGGACACAAAACAACAAAGTTTCATACAATGGTTAACACTTAAAGAGTTATTAAGAGTATAATATACTGCTATAACTGCTTTTAATAAGTACCACCAGTCACTGAAATCAATTCAAGTGTATTGACCTTGAAATGTGGCAGGTATACTTTAGTGCATTATTAAAATGATACACAAAACAATAAACATATATAGGTAGTTACCAAAAATCAAGGGTTAGCACATGTCCAACTCAAACTATGAAGTAATCACAACTTTTTTTTAAAAGAAAACCAAAGATGGGATGAGTCGGAGACCATGATAATTGATACAGCTAGGGATTTGCATATGCTGGCTTATATAAATCAACTAATATCCATCGAAAATATATAATAAGAAGATACATAAATATTCACTTAACAACAAGGGATGGAAGTTAAAAATTTGTTTAATTCTGAAAACTCTGCACTAGCAGAATCTTTCTATCGAAAGAAACTTCCGGTTTAAATTCCATTAAAATTTCACCATTTATGAGGATCATTTGGATTTCAAATATTAGAAAGTTGGGTGTTTTATTAATGATATAACTCATTCAAGTCTTCACAGATCTGTAATTTTACTCATGCCAATTCCATTAATGTATAACTCATTCAACTCCAAAAATATAACTAATTGTTGTAGTGTGACAATGATAGAGATGAAAAGTCTCAATCCATGACATTGACCAATACCTTCCAAGCTATGAGCTCATTAAATCCTATAAATTTGACTAAATTTTACCAAAAAAATGAACAAAAAACACTACTTACTAAAGCATAATCAAGAACATAGATAAGCTTCAAAAAACAAGACTGCATGCACAAGCATTTCAGATCTGAATGACAAATCTTGCACTTCCAGTAAGTTCTAGAAGCAAAAAAAATTAAAAACTAAAACAAACACAAACAAAAAGAAACAAGCTTTAACAAACTACTAGATCAGACAAATGAGACAACAAACAAACAAAGCCCAAAATCAAGAAAACAAGCATAAAGAAGTAAAGAAACAATATTTGAGAGACCACCCACAAGACAAAAAGCTAAAACTTACAGAGTAGTAGAGATTTAAGAATGGCCCAAAATGAAATCTTGGTCTGAAAAGAAAATGCAGCAAAGCCAGGTTGCTACTAAAAGGAGCAAAGAAAAGAATCACCTGGTAAATAAAAACAAAAGTTTATAGGGTGTATTGGATAGCCTAGGTGTATGATTGTTGAGGTAATAAATAGGCCAATCTTAATTTTTGTTCAAATATTATTACACAGATATATGATGTATGAATTATTGAGGGTAATAGAGAAGAGGGGATACTTAAAGTGAAGAACTGACATTAGTCCCCCACCACCTTCTATCTCCTCTGTCTTGTGATTTTTAAATTATTTTAATGATAGGAGGTTGAGTCGTTTTTTAGCTTTTTTTAGGCACATAAAAAAATCCAAAAATCTCGTATTAGTATTCGTGTCCGAAATAAAACGGATATTATTTATATGAGAGTACGATAATTATGAATACGGATATAAATATATTTGTATCCAATAATATGTGAACCCAATTTTTTTAGGATATCTCAACCCAAAATTGAATATATATTAAATATATAATTTTGTATATAGTGTATGTTTGTGTGTATATACATTCAATAAAGACTTAATTGTAGGAAAATGGGCTGAGTTATAATTTTTTTGCACAAAAATGATCAACCTATAATAATAGGCGCACACATGACTTAAGTTTAATTTTTAGAAACATGACTTAAATTTAATTTTTAGACACCCGATAACATTCCATTAATTGACTCAAACATACATTCCTTTTTAACAGGTATAATTGAAAAAATGAGGATTTTAACGACTAATTTTATACAATCTCAGTTGTATATATATACTCTGACAGATGACAGATGTAACCAAATTTTAATATTCAATTATCAAATTGGCACTTCTAATCATACAAATCAATTGAATATATTTACAGATGGCATAATTTATGTCATATATCCTAAAGTCTCTAAAAGATAACCCATGAATGTGCATAGTGTTTCAGACTATATACACGCGGTAAAATAGGGTTCTTAATGATTTTGAGCATTAGACATGTCCTCCGATTTACATGTCAAATATTGTAATTACGACCCTCATTTAAAATAATAATAATAAATATAGATGATTTGGTCCATATTAATTTAATGAATCCTCTTACCCCTGATTCTAATGTCAACATTAGAGCTTTTAAATAGAATCATAGATTCTGTAGCTGCTTGTTTGTCGCTGTAAATTGTGTGCCCCATTCGTATTTCTTTACAAAAAGATTATGGAATCTAACATATATTGATATTTACAGTTTTATCGGCATTCAACATTTATCCTCTCTTTTTAATCTTATCTTCTTCATCAATGCATGAAACCCGTGCAATTCAGCATGTTTGTTCATACCACTGTCACTCCTGAATACAGCTCGTACTTCTACTGAACTAGTTGGTACTTGATCATGTCAATGTTCAAGAATTACCTTATAATGTTAAAGTGCAGAAATTGAAGTACTAACATATATTAGCAACATGAAAGCTTATGCAGTGTTTTAATACTCTTTAAACTATATATAATATGTCAAAAGACTCGTACCTAGTAACGAATACATCTCAATTAGTAATAAATATAAGCACCAAGGAAAATCTCGTATCTCAATACTAAGTGCCTAAGCCATCTCCTAAATAATACCCCCTTCCACACATCAAGTTGCATTAATCACAAATAAGAGTTAATTTGTATGATTATGGGTCCCAAATTAGTTCTTAAATATTAGGGTTTGGTTTTATATGTCATAATATATATATCTCATTTAAAGATAACATCCGTTTGAGATAATTAACGGAATGCAACCGGGTGTTTACACTACGCCATAAGTGAGATATTTTAATGCCTAAATGGTGTTACAATAGGCCTCAAAAGCGTTATAATAGGTCTATTGTAATACCAAGGGGCTTTACGTATACGAGCATTACAATAGACACCCTATTGTAATACTTTACAGATCTATTGTAACAGAGAGGAAAACGTTACAATAGGCACATACTGTAACACTAACAGGCCCAAATGTAACACAAAATGAGTGATACAATAACTTATTCAAGATTGCATAAGTGGGACCCACAAGGCGGGGTCCACGTGGCCCCCACATGAACTTGAGTCATGTGGGCGCTTATTATTACAGGTAAGTCATTTTTATGCAAAAAAATTATAACTCAGTCAATTTTCCTGCAATTATGTCTTCATTAAATTATATAAATATATATATAAGAAATGTAATCGTAAAAATGTTATACAGGGAGATAATCAAATAGAAACTAAACTTATTCTAAAAATTAGAAACTAATGACAATCATTAATTTTTTAAATTCAATTGAATCTCCACTACACAAATCTTATCCAACCCCAATCTCCCTCCCATTGTCACCATGTCACTCCCCTCATATACATGTGTGTTATTTTTATCCGTTTTAATATATTTTTTTTTGGGGGGGGGGGGGTTCATAAATATACTAAAAATAAAAGTTTTACAAAAATAATTACAGTTTTTTAAATAACTGCATAACTACCTTTAGTAACCAATTTTATAGTAAAATTATGGCGGTAATAAATAAATAAATAACAAAAATAACGGCATTCTTTCATACGGTTAATCATTGCAACAGTTGTTTTATCAACACTTTGCAACTCTCTTTCAGCCATATATCATCAAATCATTCGATTCATATCAATAAGCTTATCATCGATTCGTTCCATTACTTACACATTCATTGAAGGCAAATATAAAAGGTCCTATTATTCAATGATGTTGAAGTTGCATGAATTGTGTAGAATCATTTGTATATTTACTTTCTAGGAGGCAAAAAAAATTAAAAATAAGCCAAACTAGTTCAATATTTTAAGATTGTGAAATTCTCATTGAAATGTCCTTTTATTTATGAAGGTTGAGGTTGCGTAACTTATAAAAAATCAATTGTATATTCACTTGCTTGGTTGCAGAATTTAAAAAAAATTAAACCAAGCCAATCTAGATAGTTCAGTAGATTATGGTTATAAATCTTCCTTCATTTTGGGGATTTGAATGTCAAGATTCACGTTTAAACATTTTTGTTTCGCAATTACTCTGTTCTGCAATTTATTAAATCGATACTGCAATAGATATCTAGGAAAAATTAAACTATGACAACTAACATGTTTTTGGTTGCGTAACTGTTATTGTAGAGCATGGAGAACATTCCGATTATTGTTCAACGTGGTGGAGAATGGGATGAAAAAATATGTTACAATGGATTTAAGAATTCTGGTTTGCTTCTTACAAAAGATTACGACTATCATAACTTCGTCGCAATGATATGTAATCAACTGAAGTTTCAAATATAATCAACTTCAGTACTAATTCAATTTCAAGTAAGAGATAAATATCATCCTATCATAATTGTTGACGATCTTCAGTTGAGGTTCTATAAAATATATTTAAGAAAAGGGAAATTGACTTTAGCAAGTAATCTTTGTGTATAACAATTGAAAGCTCAGTAACGCAACTTTCAACTACAATCAATCATAGTGAAACAACGGTTGAAGATGGACATGTTGGGGTTTAGATTATAGAGGATGCATTATCAAACATAGTAAATACATATACAGTTGTGGATTACATCGAGTATGATGACCTCACTTCTGAGCAAATGGTAGAAATACCAATTAAAATAACAGTTCAACAATAAACTACAAAGTGCAATAAAAATGAGGTGATCAGCTACAAACACCATTAGAATTTATCAGAGTTCCAAGTTTATAAGGACAAGGAAACATTCAACCTTGTTCTAAGACACTATGCAATCAAGAAAACTTACAGTTTAAAGTTAAAAAGTATTGCAAAGGGGAATATTTAGTTGCATGTATCGACGAAAATTGTAACTGGATGTTGCGTGCTACAAAGAATGGAAACATAAATCTGTTTGTGATTCGAAAATTTGTCAACACACATACTTGTGCTCTTGATATGCGATTTAAAGGTCAACGACAAACAACCACATCCATTGTTGCGGACACTATAAAACAGAATTTTACAAATATCAAAACAACTTACACAGTTGTGGATATTTTATGAGATATGAGAAATGATCATAACGTCAATGTCAAGTACAACAAAGAATGGAGATCAAAGGAAAAAGTTTTAGAACTTATGAGAGGAAACACAACTGCTTCTAATAAAGAATTATATACTTATCTCTATATATTGAATTACTCAAATATTGGATCGATAATTGAATTACAATTGGTACAAAATAGTTCTTTCATGTACTTGTTCGTAGCATTGCACGCTTCAATAAAAGGCTGGAATTATTGCTTACCGGTAATAGTGGTTGATGGAACTTTTCCCAAATCTGCATATGGAGGTACCTTGTTAGTGGCCGCAACTCAAGATGCAGGGGGTAGAATATTTCCACTTGCATTTGCAGTGGTTGACTCAAAAAATGATTTGTCACGGGAATGATTCTTCGTCAAGTTCAGAAAAGCTTATGTGGGAAGGTGATAGGGAATAAAATAAACCTTGATTGCGTAATTAATATCGCATTAATTGTATCAGAATTGGGATGACAGTTAAGCCCATTAGAAAGGTTCCAAAGCCCTGAATATTAATTAATTTCGTAATTAAATAATAAGGGATAAATCAGCTGATAATAAAGTCCAAACAAGGATACAATTTCTTGGAGATTGGCCTCCCAGAGATCTTATGGGATGAGGAATCAGTCTCCTACTTCCTAGGACTCCAAAGTCCATTCTAATTCAAAGATTTGTCCATCAAGTCTCCCAACTATAGTTCAATTTAAGGACTCCCAACACCTATATAAGAGGTCTCACCCCCACCAAATCAGAATTATATTTTTGACTTGATCCTTGATAATCAGCAAGGTACGTAGGCATCTTGTTAAGGCAGATCGCGTCACGAGACATAAGAGCAGTCAAACCGAGCCTCGAAGCTCACGAACCCTAGTAATAAGTATAATAATTAATATACCCTAGTTTTCAATCCATAACATTTGGCGCCATCTGTGAGAATACATAACAACCATGGTGAGAACACGGAATGGAAACAGCGCCCCTGAAGGAACACCAGCTGGGACGACCCAAACAATTTTGTCAATAATGGAGATACCTCTGCATTCGACCTATGCCGCCACCCAAGAAAGAGCCCAGGTAGGGGCAACTGTACCTCAGCCACAAGGGACGATTCCCCCGGCTCCTCAAGGGACGAATTCCCAACTTCAGCAACTACACGCACCTGTGAATTCTCGACCTGTTGGGTATGAGTATTCAACTGTCGTGACCACTAACCCCCTTATGGGATGCCCCTTTACCCCGAGGTTGGAGGAAGTGGACATGCTAATCGGAGTGAAGCACAAGGGCAGACACCCCAATATATACGTGGTTTGGCTCCTATCCTGGAGGATCAAGAATTATCTGGTCCTTACACTGATAGAGACTCCGAATCTTCGAATGATGATATGGCCCCAAGAAGGAGGCATGCTGGTAAAGAGCCGATGCCTGATGGTAACAAGCGTCCTAGGAACACCCGAGGGAGGAATCCCCAAGAAGTGTAGGAGAGAATCAAGGCTTATGAGGCTAAGATTCAAAGGCTGAAGCACGACTTGGAGGCACACCTGACCCCCAGACCCCCACTACCACCGAGAAGGAGAAATCCTCCTCCAATCATAGACCTGGATGGTCTACAACAAGGAAGGACTGTTGTCCCAAGGGCTGATCCAAGTAATCTTCTACCCCTGGGGGATCCTGATGATCCCACTCTACCATTCACTGAAGAGATAATGAATGCCCATATCTCAAGGAAACTTAAGATACCCACCATCAAAGCTTAAGATGGCACTGGAGATCCCGCTAATCATGTCAAGACATTCTCTAATGCACTGTTATTGCAGCCCGTGAATGACGCTATTAAGTGTCAGGCCTTTCCTCAAACCCTGTCGGGAATGGCTCAAAGATGGTATAGCCGTTTACGTCCGAATTTGGGTCCTTCAGAGAGGTAAGTCAAGCTTTTATAAAGCAATTCATTAGTGGGAGAGTGCATGAGAAAAGTTCAGAATCCCTCATGAGCATTGTACATGGAGCAAAAGAGTCCTTGAGAGACTATCCGAATCGTTTCACTAAGGAAGCTTTGAAGGTCCCTGACCTTGATGGCAAGGTAGCTATGTTAGCACTGCAACAAGGAACAAGGGACGAGTTTTTCAAGATGTCGTTAGCCAAGCGCCCCCCTGAAAGCATGTTGCAGCTCCAAGATAGGGCCGGGAAGTATATTAAAGTGGAGGAGAACATGAGGAAGACGGTAGTGAACAATGAGCCCGCTGGTGGCAAGAAGCGAAAAAACTGATCTGAAATATATTGCTAAGGACAATTATCCTAGAACTGAGCAAAACAATGATTCAACCCCGAAGAAGGGAGGACCAAAACAAAAGTTCACTGAATATGCTAAGTTGAATGCTCCTAGGTTTCAGACCTTGATGGAAATTGAGAAGGACATAGATGTTCGTTGGCCTAAGCCTCTGAAGGTTGATCCTACCAAGCTGGATAGGAGCGAATATTGCCGATTTCAAAAGGATGCCGACCATGACACCGATGGGTGTAGACAATTGAAGGATGAAATAGAGTTTCATATTTAAAAAGGAAGGCTGATCAAGTACACTGGAGATGGAGGAGATAGGAATAATAACGGAAGAAATAATTTTGATGAGTAGGAGGGACCAAGACGATCAGGGGTGAAATCCCCAGCCTAGGGGACCGGTGATAAATGCAATCTTTGGAGGACCACGACCCCGAGGACCTGTGATAAATACAATCTTCGGAGGACTAACTGCTGCTGGTTCATTCAAAAACTCAAGGAAGGCATATACTAGAGAATTTATGCATATCGTTGGGGAAGCCCCGAAGAGGGCTAGGACGGGAGTGACAATGGCATTTGATGATTCTTACTTGGAGGGTGTGAAATTTCCTCATGATGATCCGCTGGTTATAACACCGATAATAGGGAACAACCTGGTGAAGAGGGTTCTTGTAGATAATGGTGCCTCGGTGGACATTTTGCTCCACGATACCTTTTTAAGGATGGGTCACAATGATTCTCAATTAACCCCGACCGATATGCCGATATATGGATTCGCAGGAGTGGAGTGCCCCGTTGAAGGGATAATTAAGTTACCAATGACCATAGGTCAGGAACCAAGACAATCAACATAAATGTTAGACTTTATAGTAGTAAAGGCTAGATCTGTTACGTGCTGATTCTCAATGATCAGAGGAAGCTCAGGATCTGGCTGTTCTGGATGTCATCAGGATTTGATGCCCATCAGTATCTGCAGAAGCATGAGTATTTGAAGAGCAGTCTGTTGTGAAGATTGAGTATGTTCCTTATTTTGAGAGATGGATATCTATTTGTTCTGAGTGATAGGACTTTGTATATTCAGTTAGAGATATGTATCACTTTCTGTTGGTATTTGATAATGCATATCCTAAACTAATTAGTAGCAGATAAACACAATTTAGGTCATCACATTGTGATTAACTCGAGATTGTATGACTTAGCAGCTCTCAAGAACACTAGTATTTCTTGAGATAGTTTGTAACAGTTTTTATCAGAAATATAAAGAACTGTTATATTTTTATACTTGTTCGGAACATTTATACAATTGTATCCAACCCCCTTAAACAATTGTATCTTTACTGGGAAACAATTGATATCAGAGCAAACTGATAAACTTACAATTAGAAGCGATCTAAACATGTCTCTGAACAAGTATGAAAGTATTAAAATCCCCATTCTGAAAAAGACTGAATATCCTACATGGAAGGTGAAAATGCTCATGCACCTGGAAGCTACAGATCCAAATTATCCCGACGTAATTAATGATGGACCCTACATGCCAACAAAACTGGTGCCTGCAACTCCTACTGTTGCTGAACATTATCAGTTGAAGGAGAAGAGTGAGTGGACACCAGAAGAGAAAGTAGCTGTGCTGAAAGATGCAAAGGTAAGAAACATTTTGCATAACGATCTTGATTATGTGATGTCAAACAGGGTTATAGTCTACAAGACTGCCAAAGAGATCTGGGATGCTCTTGAATCTCAATGTTAAGGTACCATGGCCATCTAGAAGAACAGAAGGGCTGTTCTGATTCAAGAATATGAACACTTTGAGGCCAAGCCTGATGAAAGTCTCACTGACATTTATGAAAGATTTCTGACCCTGCTCAACAATCTGTCATTGGTGGGAAAGGTGTATGATCGTGAGGATTCAAATACTAAGTTTCTGAGAGCCTTGAAAGAAGAATGGGAGACCCAGACTTCAATCATACGTCATCAGTATGATTTATAAATAATCACTCTGGATGAGATCTATGGCATGCTGAGAACTCATGACTTGGAAGTCCAGCAAAGGAAGGAGAGGAAAAGTAGCAAAGGAAAATCAGTTGCTTTGAAAGTGAATGATAAAGCTTCAAAAGAAAGGTCTGTTGAAGTTGCAAGGAAGGAGAACAATCTACCAGAATCAGATAATGATGATTCATCATCAAATCCTGATGGTGATACTGATTCTGAATCTGATGAGAACATGACAGATTCTGATGTCATGCAAATGGCTGCATTGCTGGTTAAGGGCTTCAAGAGGATGCAATTCAGGAAGTCTAAGAAGAATAGAAGCTTCAGGAAGAAATTCACTGGAGGTGAAAGGAAGTCAACAGGAAGAAGAGATGGAAAGGACTCTAAAGCTGGAAAGGTAGACATGACAAAAATTAAGTGCTACAACTATGATGAACCTGGCCACTTTGCTACAGAGTGCAAGAAGATAAAGCATGACAAAGGGAAGAACAAAGCCCTGATTACATCAAGCAAGAATTGGATGGACTCCTCTGATTCTGAAAATGAAGACACATGCTTTACACTGATGGCTAGCTTTGATGATCCTGCTTCCTCTGAGTCTAAGGTATCAACTCCTTTCTTTTCTTTTGATACTGAAGATATATCTGAACTAAAATCTATTCTTAAGTCTCTCCATAGTAATTTTAAAAATAAGATTCTAGAGAACAATACACTGTTAACTGAAAATGAAATGTTAAAGTCTAGGAATGATCAGTTGGAGTCTAACTTAGTAAATCAGATTGAAATTCAGAAAGAATGTGAGAAAGCTAAACATACAGCAAAGGTACTAGAAGCTAAGTACAATATGTTAGAAAATGAATTAGAAAATGAGAGAACAACTCTTAATGCCTGGACTGCTTCAGGCAAAAAGGTCCATGAGATGATATCTAAGAAAAACTGGAAATAATGTCTTGGTTATGTAGATGGAATTAAGGATGTTGACACTGAAAATGAGACTACCCTTAAATCTTCTGTTAAGTTTATCTCTCCGAAAGCCGATGAGCCCAAATCCATCTTTGAAAGGGGTTCAACATCAGCAACACAAGAAAAATTAGTAAGTGATAAATCTCAAAGAAAGGAAAACAAGGAAACTATTAAGACTGTTAAGAAAGAAAAGAACATAGGACTTTTGTCTAAAAGATAACTGAAAAAGAAATTATATGAGGATTACTAACAAGCCTCAAGTAAAAAGTCCTAAAAGAAATAGGAATGGTAAGCAAGGTATTTCTAAAGATTCTAATTATAAGGTTGTTCCCAATGCTCCTAGAAAAACTTGTTTTAACTGTGGTAATACTAATCATCTTACTATTCATTGCAGGAGGAGTAAGAAAATGAAAACTGCTATTCCTGAGTCTAATGTTAAGGGTAGATCAGTATTTTATAAACCACAAAATCCTTGTTTTCATTGTGGTAGTAGTTGACATTTTATTTATACTTGTAGTTCCTATCATAAGCTATATCACAACTATTATGAATCTTTGCCTAAATTTAATAAAGTTGCTTGTGTGCTCAATTCTCTTCGTTCTACTAAATCTGCTTCTGATAAGACAAATCCTGACAAAGAAAAAACTGTCAGAAGTACTCCTGACTCACAAAGGCTTAAGTTGTCCAAAAAGAGGGCCCAACAAGTGTGGGTCCTTAAAAATCCTTCTAACTAATTATTCCCCTGACCGTAGGGAAACAAGAAAAATACACTTGTCTTGGATAGTGGATGTTCAGGACACATGACTGGAAATAAATCCCTGCTGTCAGAATTTGAGAAGAAGGTTGGCCCAGATGTATCTTATGGATATGGAAATGTAGGACATACTCTGGGATATGGTAACTTGAGAATATAGCTTTGGTGGAAGGACTGAAGCACAATCTTCTCAGCATCGGTCAAATCACTGACAGAGGTTATCATGTGGTATTCTATGACTCACACTGTGAAGTTGTTCATGACAAGTCAAAGAAAATTGTCTTGATAGGATACAACCATGGTAACATATATAAGCAAGACTACATGAAAGTCTTGAGGAAGAAGCTACTTGCCTGATCTCAAAGGCATCAGTTGATGAGAGCTGGAACTGGCACAAGAAGCTCTCACATCTTAACTTTAATTCAATCAATGAACTTGCCAAGAAGGAGCTGGTAAGAGGATTGCCAAATATGCTATACTCATCTGATGGTCTTTGTGATGCTTGCCAAAAGTCCAAACAAATAATAGTATCTTTCAAAAGCAAAACAAAATTCTCTATTTCTGAACCATATCACATGCTGCACTTGGATCTCTTGGGACCAGTGAATATAATGTCCATCAACAAGAAAAGGTACATACTTGTAATTGTTGATGATTTCACTAGATATACTTTGGTTTATTTTCTACACATGAAGGACGAAACTCCAGAAATTCTTCTGGATCACATAAGGAAAATTGAAAATGGATCCACCCACAAAGTGAAAATTCTGAGAAGTGATAATGGCACTGAGTTCAAGAACTTAAAAATGGAGGAATTTTGCAAGTACAAAGGCATTCAACAACAATTCTCAGCTCCTGGTACACCTCAACAAAATGGTGTTGTTGAGAGGAAGAACAGAACCTTGATTGAAGCTGACAGGACTTTGCTGGAAGAAGCAAAACTACCCACTTACCTTTGGACTGAAGCAGTAAACACAACATGTTACACTCAGAATATTACCCTAATGAACAGACATGGTGTTACTCCTTATCAAATACTGAAAGAAAAGAAGCCCAGTCTCAAACATCTTCATGTATTTGGATATAAGTGCTTTGTTTTGAGAACTCATACTGATCAGCTAGGAAAGTTTGAATCAAAAGCTGATGAAGGAATCTTCGTTGGATACTCACCATCAAGAGCATACAGAGTTTTCATTCTGAGAACAAATACTGTAGTTGTCTCCATAAATGTATCTTTTGATGATAAGAAGATTCCTGGTTTTGAAGAAGACACTCATGAAAGTCTAATCTTTGCAAATGAAAATGCATTGTTAGAATCTGGATCAAACTCTATGAACTATCAAATCCTGATGATCCAAATCCTGATACTCCTTCAGATTCTGAAGATAATCATTGTACTAATGAACCTGCACATGTTGAGAGGGAGCAACAACAAGGGTCAACTGATGGTACTAACACTGAAGAATCATCTCAAGGTTCTTCTCAATCTAGTCTCTCAGAATCCGTTGTTGATTCAACATCAGATGAACATGAGTCAAGTCCCAATACTTCATCAGAGGATAACACAACAGATTCAGGGGGAGCCTCAAATACATTTTATGAGGCATACAATTCAGGGGGATCATCTAGCTCCAGAAGGACACTTCTCACTGCCAGAAAATGGACTAAAGATCATACTCCTGATCTGATCATTGGAAATCCTGATGATGGTGTAAAGACAAGGAGTGCAACTCAGAATAAATGTTTATATCATAATCTACTTTCAAAAGAAGAGCCAAAGAAAGTAGAAGATGCACTCAAGGATGTAGATTGGGTCATGGCTATGCAAGAAGAATTGAATGAGTTCAAAAGAAATGAAGTATGGAAGCTGGTGCCTAGACCTAAGAACATGTCAATTGTAGGCACAAAATGGGTCTTCAGAAATAAGATTGATTCTGATGGAACAATCATCAGAAACAAGGAAAGATTGGTAGCTAAAGGATATTCCCAACATGAAGGTAATGACTATGATGAAACATTTGCTCCTGTTGCTAGGATGGAAGCAATCAGAATGTTCCTGGCATATGCTACTCACAAGAAATTTAAAGTCTTCCATATGGATGTCACGAGTGCATTTCTCAATAGAGAACTTCAAGAGGAAGTCTATGTTGAACAACCACCTGGTTTTGTGGATCCTAATTATCCTAATCATGTTTATAGACTTGACAAAACACTCTATGGACTAAAACAAGCACCTAGGGCATGGTATGAGACTCTTGCTCAGTTTCTACTGGAAAGTGGATTCAAAAGAGGTACAATATATAAAACTTTATTTTATCTGAATCAAGGTAAATATCTGCTTTTAGTTCAAATTTATGTGGATGATATCATTTTTGGATCAACTAATCAAAAACTGTGTGATAAGTTCTCAAAGCTGATGCAATCAAGATATCAAATGAGTATGATGGGAGAAATAAGTTACTTTTTTGGATTGCAAATTAAACAGACTGATAATGAGATTTACATTAATCAGTCAAAGTACACAAAGAATATGCTGAAAAGGTTTAATATACAAGATAGTGCAACAGCAACTGCTCCAATGGCCACTGCTACAAAGCTTGACCCTCATAAAGGTACATCAGTTGATATCTCAAATTACAGAGGTATAATTGGTTCTCTTTTGTACCTAATGGCTAGTAGGCCAGACATTATGTTTGCCACCTGTCTGTGTGCAAGATTTCTGGCAAATCCAAGGGAGCCACATCTTATTGCAGTAAAGAGAATTTTCAGGTACCTCAAGGGTACTGTATCACTTGGTATCTGGTATGCAAGGGAAGCTGATTTTGTATTATGTGGTTATTCAGATGCTGATTTTGCGGGATGCAAAATAGACAGGATGAGTACATCAGGGAGCTGTTAGTTTTTGGGAGGCAGATTAGTCTCATGGTTTAGTAAGAAGCATAAATCTATTTGTACTTTGACTGCTGAGGCTGAATATATTGCAGCTGGGAGTTGCCGTGCTCAGTTGTTATGGATGAGAAATCAGCTCATGGACTATGGATTATCATTTTCTAAAATTCCTATTTATTATGATAATCAAGCTGCTATGGCTATGACAGGAAATCTGGTACAACACTCTCTTACTAAAGATATCAGCATCAGATATCACTTTATAAGAGAGCATGTTATGGAAGGAACAATTGAGCTTCATTTCATTCCTACTGATCAACAGCTGGTTGTTATCTTCACGAAGCCATTACCTGAAGCAACATTTACAAAGCTTGTCAATGAACTTGGTATGGTTAGTTGGGACAAAAATTCTTTTAAATTTATATTTGATCAAATCCTGATGTACCTTGATCAAATCCTGATATGTCCTAAATGTTGTTCTAGATATTAAGCCAGGAATATTTGATGTATTTTATTATATGCATGATGAATTAAGTGAATTTATTTGCTAATTGTGCATGTATGAATAAATATATCATTGTCATCATTGCAAATCAGTCTAGGGAGACGCGCCTTAACAAGACATCTTTTGGTTAAATCATTAAGTTAACTCTACACTTAATAATTGATCAGTCCCCTAGTCCCTTGATATTCCTTTGGTTATTTAAACCATCATTTCTGTTCAGTTCAATCATCTCTACTCAAACACAAAACTCTCTCCTCACCTTTGTTTCTCATATCTCTTTCTTATCAAACATGGCGCATTTCACCTGGTTTTACAACCATTTCACCAATATTGTGACTATCTTTCATGATGGAATGCAAACTCCGTATCACATCAATGCCATCTAATCTGGATTCAACTTCCAGAGGTCATCAAAAATGATCTTCCGGGATATTAAAAAGATCTTCATCTCCACACTCTTCAACAATAAGAAAGAGTCATTCGTCTTGCTGTTCTCTTTGTTGAAAGCAGGAAGAAGCACTGAACATCCTCCAACCATTTCTCTTCACCATCAGATTTTTCAGGCTTCTTAGACCAAGGATGTTGATGTTCATCTAATTAGACCAGGACTTTCTTGTAATCATCTTTTGCATGTAATAAAAAATTTCATGAAATGTACTCTCTTGAATTATTAATGAAAGTTTGTTTATTTTGCTTACAAGACCTAATCTATGATCTTCAATTGTGTATGCATGTTCTTGTTCTTATGTGTAGCCTGTTAATCTCTACATCACACTATTTACATCTATCTTTTAATGTTTCTTGAGATTAAAATTGTGGTATTCTGATAAGCTTGAGTTGTGTTAACAAATACTGATTAATTTGAATCGACAAATCCTGACGATTTCAAATCTTGACAGATAAGAGGTACCAAATACTGATGACAAGTCAGCTTATTTTATTTAAAATATTATTAAAAAAATGATTTCTGAATTATTTAATGCTGAAAATGTGATTATTTTCTTAATTTTTGTTTAAAAGTGGATAAACTGTTGAACAAAGTCACACAGCGTTTTACTACAAGAGTAGTACGTTCTTTGTTGCTGATTCCGCACATTATTCCACTTTCCACTCCAATTTATCAGTAATTATTCTCTATCATAAATCTAATTCACCAAGCTTCCTTCTTCAAGTGTGTTACATACAATTGAACTTTGCAAACTTCTTTTTGCACAAGAGATTCTGTGACACATATTATCATACACACAGCCTCACTGTTCACATTTAACGAACATCTTTCCTCAACACTCACTAACATCATGTCATCTTCTGAGCTTTCACCCCTCTTCAGTCAATCAACCATTATTGTAATAACCCCCAAAATTTTCAACTTTTTGTAACCCTTGTGAATAGTGTTTTAGCTGAATGAGAAAACTTTTCACGCCACACTATGTAGGGGTTCTGTTATGGATATTCTGGGATATTATTAGTACTCTATGTGGTATATAAGTGTATGTAAAGATCGTCAGAATCCAATTTCCGAACACTTGGATTTTTCCCGGAAATCCACTAGATACGGAAAGGATTGAGTATAAGGTAACAGGATAAAAAGGATTTAAATTAAAGGATTATAATAGAGGATCATAAAAAGGAATATAATGTATTGAGAAAGGTTAAGGGAACCTAAGTAATAAGATCCCGGGTATGATCCTTCAAACGATAAACGAAAACGAAAGTTAAGCGAACCGTATAACAGATCAGCAGTCATTAGGCAAACAATTAGGAAGTTAATCAAAGGGATTAGAGAGGATGATGTCACCCAACCAATGAGAAGGGGACAAGGAGGGGAGGATGACATCATGAGGATGACACAAGCATGACATGGGAAGGAAGGAGGTGTGGTTGAATGAGAACCACACAAAATTAAGGGCAACAAGGTAATTGACTAAATCAAACACAAAAACAAATCTACCAAGCCAAGAAAAATCATTTTTCATCAAAATCAAAAAGAAACCAAGGCTTGTTCTTGAGAGCTCTCGGCTTTTTACTATTCAAAAGGCAAGAAATTTCAAAAATTCAAGATCCAAGCTTCCTAAATTGGTAAGATAATTCCCTAATCATCTTTATGCTTAGTTAGGGCTATATCATGAGTTTAAGCCATCAATTCCTTCTCCATCTTCTTCATTTAATCAAAGAAGAAGACTATGAATAGTGTTTTCAAGTTTTTAACTTGAAATTTTTCTTGTTTTCCTTGAAGATCCAAGCATTCCTAAGACTTCTCAAAGCTTCTTAAGGCTTCCTAGCTCCTCCCACCACTTCAAGGAAGGTATACCATCTCCAAACCCTAGATTCCTATGTATTATAAGATGATTTTGATTAGTAGGGTGATATTGTAGCTTGTTGTTGTGATTAGAGTTTGGGATTTGAAATGGAATGGTAAATGTTGTTGTTTTGATTAAAAGAACTTAAGTATGGTTAAAGTTAAGCTTAGGCATAAGTATGAATGTTAAAATTGAATTGGTTGGGGTTGTTATGATGTGATAAGGATGGATGTCGGTTGTATGTTGGATTTGAGGTTGAATTGGGTTGGTTTTGAATGGTTTAAAATTGGGAAATCGCGTAAACATAGCCGTCGTAACGTCCGATTTTCTTTAGACTGTTTTTGTGCATAACATTAGGACCCGAGAACCCCCTGCTAGATTATGACCATTGCCATGTTTAGATAGCTCATGTTACGAGCTTCGTTTTGATATGTAGTTCGTTCGATTCCGATGCCCGGTTTAGGAGAAACGACCGTTTCAAGGAACGGCGTTTCGCGAACGAAACTTTTCCCCTCGCCTTACTTTGAAACAAAGGTTAAAGACCAAAAAGGGTTAATTAATGCATGAAACATTTATGGTAAGTGTGTTAGGAAGTTGGTAAGACACTCGCGAAGGAATCGCCTTAAAACTCGTAAAGGTTAAATTATTAAAAATGGTGGAGCCGAGGGTATATTTAAAAATGCAAGTCGCTCAGGCAAGTTTTCTACCAGTTATAACTGTTGTTGTGATGTATATATGTATTTGCATTATCTTGCGATAGATGCATGTTGGTTAATTAGCAAATGTTGCAATATATTGAAGCATGCTGCTATGGTATATATATATGCATGCCTGTTTCGTATTCTTTCCATATATATATGTTGGTTCAGTTGATAATACCTATGCTAGAGGATAGCAGTAATTTGCATATACCCTTAGTATAGGGACCCAAAGGTGAAAATATTTTCTAAAACCGGGAGTCAAGGATCCCGAGTAGATTTTGTATATATGGATATAAATATATATATATATATATATATACTTATATATATATATATATGGTCATAGTTTTCAAAACTATTAATCGAATAAGGTTTATTCGATAACTTTAACTTTATTTTATTATTGAATATTATTTCGAATATTATTCGAGGGCTTATGACTCAGTTTATATTATTTAATGAATATTTTTGAATATTCATTTGAGGATCTATGACTCCGATTATTTGCTGAGATTTGTTCTTTATTTTATTAAAGAATAAGGTGTAAATAATCAAACTTATTTTCGATTATTCAAATAAAGATAGTACTTTCATATAAGTATATCTTTGGTTATTTAATACTCGTTTCAAGTATAAGTTTTAATACTTCTACTTCAATTATTTTTATAAAGATTATTCTTTATGGAAATATTATTTAAATAATAATATTCAGTCATTTTCTAAATATTCTGGGGACTGATTTACTTCATTAAATCAGCTTTACTCCAAACACTCTATAAAGTGTTTTCGAGTCTTCAAAATGATTTTTAAAAGTTAGAGCGGATCCCAAAACTCATTTTTATATTTAAGATCTTCCTTTTTAAGGGCATTTAAATACTCGCTCAAAACCTGAGGGATCCGGCTCTGTGGTGTATTTTATATTCGCAACACGGTTGCAGTTTTGGTAAATGACTTGATTACTTACCCAACGTTCGGGAAGTAAGTCCATCTATTGAGTCGGCATAAGCAACATGGGCTCAGTGGGCGTCCATAATAGTGTAAGTGGCTCAGTGGGAGTCCATCAAATGCATAAGTGGCTGAGTGGCAGTCCAGCATAAGGTCCTATTGAGACCAGGGTGATGACCAGTGGGGAATTCGTCCATCTACTAGTAGAAAATGTTACTTATGGGTATCTTTGCCTGATTAGCAAGATATCTGGTTTATGCCAAAATTCTTTTCCTTTCCAAATTTATTGGATATTTCAAACTCTGTTCATACTTTACATGACAGAGGTTTTCAGGAAATTGTATAAAGAAGATGTATATGTGGATATATATATATATATATATCAGAACTTAATGAAGTATATCATGACTTCATTTCCTTTAATAATATTTCAAAGATTTAATCTATTCAAATCTTGTCTTGTAGTCTCATCTATGTGATGAACTGTTGAAAACTCTTAATACTTTGAACAATGGTAGTTCAAGTAGCTTTATAAATGATATAAGTGTAGGGAAGTATTTGGTAACTTCATCCCTTGTTTTTACTTATATCTAGTAAGTAATTATCTTACACTTGATAAAAGATTCTAGTAAGTATCCATTTAGATACTTATATTATTGTTATCACTACATATTATCTTGCGAGCTGTCAGGCTCACTCTTGCTTTATTTCTTCATCACACAACAACAGTTAGGAAAGATGGCCAGACTCCAGCAGACCCAGCGCAAGCACGTGGGAAGCGTCCCGCGTCTTCCCGATGATGTTGTAGCTGCTATAGCTGCAGAGGTAGATCTATTGTAGATCAGACCATCTACTTTTGAGAATCAATTATGTATAATTATAACTTGTGGCAGATAATGGCAATTAACTGTAAATTTATCAAGTAATCGTTTTGGGTTGTAATAACTTTTAAATTGTGGATTCAAAGACTTGTACTTATTTCTATTTCATCTCTGAGACTATAACGGGTTGTGGTGTGTGTTAGTGTGGGGTCACAGCATAAGGTTATTATTATTAATTAAGTGAAGTGATATTGTGGAAAGAAAGACCGTGACAACCCGGATCCCCGACTCCGGATCTGGGGGTGTTACAATTATTCATGGCAACACTTTTGGAACCAACAACTATTTGGCTCCACTTTCACATCAGCAGTTTCCTTCATCTTTTCATGATATACAGGATTTCTTACTCCAATGTCCAGTTGGATATGCTCTCACAAATCATACTAAGGTATCTTACAGGGTTGTAATGCAGGTATGGGATACAGCTCTAGTTAATACAACAAATATTGGCTTCTCTTTTGAATTTAGGAGACACAGGTATGACGTTGATGCTGATGTTCTTGTCCAAGCATTAAGATTGCTTGCCTGTGATGGTGCTCCTGACAATTACACAACTGAGCAGTTGTTTGATATGCTCAGAACTTTGAACTATAAAGGTGACATCACAACAATTGGGAAATTGATAAGAACAAAGTTAAAGAGAGAATGAAATTTCTTCTTTGATTGCATCAGCAGATGTTTCTTGAATAAGACAACAAATTTTGATTCTCTTCCCTCCACTTCTCTGAAAATTGGGTATTTTCTTCTTCATTCTGGTAATTTTAACTATGGTAACACAATTAATCAATTCATAATTTCTAAAAGAACAGATGCATCAGGTGTCATAGGGTATACTATGTTAGGTCACACACACTGTAGAGGGGGTGAATACAGTGTAAAATACAATCAAATCGAACTTTAATATCTTAAGTAACAGAAAACAAACTTTATTGAAACAATAAACTCTGTTACAGTATGGAACTGTTACCTCTCAGTGATGAACAAATATCACGAGAGCTGCTAGGGTTACAATGAATAATCTTCTCGAATATGATAACACTTATAGTGTAAACCCTATGTCTGTGTTTATATATTACACAGTTACAAGATAATCGCTAATTGATATGGAATATAATTCTGCTTCCTAAAATATATCAATCAGATATCTTTTCTTCCAAGTATTCCATTCTTCACGGAACTCCTTCTTCATGCATATCTCTTCTTATGTTTATCTCGATCTTCTTTCCTTTAATCAGCTACTATCCTTATCTGATTGTCCTTCAGCACTTAAGTTCTGATATCCAACTTCTGATGATTATCTCCTGATAATATAAGTACTGATATCCTTAAGTCCTGACTTCCAGTATAAGTACTGATTCCCAGTTAAGTACTGATTTGTCCTGTTAAGTAAGATCTGAAAACTAAACATAAATCATATTAGCCATGACATTATCAAATATATCTAACAATCTCCCCCAACTTGTAAATTAGCATAATATACAAGTTTAACAGATATTTGATGATGTCAAAAACATTAAGTATAAATGCATGAGAATTAGACTAGATAGCTACAACTTACAGTCCTTAAAGCTTTACCAATATTTAACTTCTGATAACAACTTCAGTCTGTACAAATATCAGAATTTAAGCAGTTGTAGATCTTCAACTTGGCTTCATCTTCTGATCTCTCTGATGTCAGGAGTTGTTCTGAGATAGTTCTTCAACAAACTTCTCTCAGCATATCTAAGTTCATCAATCATCCTCCTTTTAGCATCTTTAAGCTCTACAGTATCTTCACCAATTTGAAAGATTGCAACCCTGAGATCATTAATCTTTACTTTTCTTATATCCTGATCCAGTCTGATCAAATAAGCTTTATCAGACTCAAGATTGAATTCCACAGCCCTGTAACCTAGAAAGGTAGTTATAATTTTAGCAGTGTTGGGCTTCATTTCAACTATATCACCCTTGTGATCTCTGTACTTTGGAACATATGTGCTGTCAGACTTAACAGAATAAAGCCTTTTCTGTCTCTGAATCTGATCCTTCAAATAGTTTGCAGCAGTTCCTGTCAATCTGTCATCCACTTGAAGTAAGAATAGTACATGCTCCAGTTCTTCAAAATACTTCAATGGAATGGCATTTTGCCTTATATGATAAACCCTACCATCTGTCATGAAGTACAACAAGATGTGTTCTTTGAAGTAGGTATGGTAAACCATTTGTACATATTCTAGTTGATTAAATCTCTCAGGAGTTGCTCCAATACCTGGTTCACTCACGGAAGTTGGATCATTGGTAGTGTTCTGTATTCTTCTTTCATCAGCACTTCCCAATCCAGTTTTATCTCTTGCTTCCTTTCCAGTAACTACTCTTGCTTCAAAACCACTTGCAGCAGTCTTCAAAGGTTGAGTCTGTTTTACTTTAGTGAATCCTGGTAGGAGTGTCTTTGGTCTAACTTCTGATATCAAGTTAACTTGAGCTGTGTCAGAGGTTACTTGCTTCTTTGAAATATCAGAACTTACTTTATCTTGACTCTGAACAACTTGAGCCATGTCAGAGGTTGTTTTAAGAACTTTTCTTGAAGTCAGAGCAAGATCATCCTTTTCATCAGTAATTTCTTCATCCTCAGGAGGCACATAAACCTTGATAGGTTCACCAACCTTTTCTTTACCCTTGGATCTTGGATCTATCTGCGGTTGTGATTTAGCCAATGTTGCTTTAGCATTTGTCCTTTCTTTTATCACAATGCCTTTGAGTTTTGGAAGTGGCTTTTTACCAGAAGCTTCAGATTTAGATGTGACTTTCTCTGATTTAAGTCTGGCTTCTTCCTCCATTAAACTCTCCAAGTCCATTCCTGGATTTTCCTGAAGAAATAATTGTCTTGACATTTCCTCATCAAGATCTAAAAGTTCATCAGAACTTATCCTTTTACCAGTAGCAGAACTTATTATTTTCCCAGTATCAGAACTTGTCCTGTGACTTGTGATTTCAGCTTTTCTTTATGTGAAACCTCTACCTTGACTATGACCTCTACCCATTCCAGAGCATCCTTGATCATCCTTTTCATTATCCTTCCCTTTCAGTGTCTTGTCAGTCTTGCATTTGGACTTAATTACTTTCTCCCCCTTTTTGGCATCAGCAGGAAGTAGAAGAGAGACAAACAATTCCACTGAGGCTTGGATTTCAGTAAGTTGAGATTGCTGAGAAGCTTGATTTGTCAGAATATCATTAATCTGAGCTTGTTATTTCTCTTGAGTCTTCTCAATATAAGCAATCCTGTCAAAGGTAGGTTGGAAGAACTTTTTCTTATCAATCTTTTGAATTTGTTCCTGTTTGATGAATTCTTCCTGAATCTTGTGTAGCTCTGCATGAGTAGTTGAATGAAGACCTTGTAGATGTTTAGTACTCAATGCAGTGACTCTAAGCTGGGTTTTGAAATCATCAGAATTTAACATTTCGTCAGCTTTAGTCAAGTGCTCAGCAAGATGCTTTTCAGTTGGAACACAGGAAACTGAGTTCCACTCCTTAGTCCATTCCTGTCCTGCAGGAGTTTCACTCCAAGGCACTGGTGCTTCTCTGGTAATAAACTTCTTAACAAGTTCAGACTTAAGAATAGTTTGTTGAGGAGCATGTCCTGAAGGACCTGCTGCATCAGCATCTGCATTTGGAGTAGCATCACCAGTATCTCCAGCATTTGCAGCATCAGAACTTACAGAATCAGTATCTTCGGATAAGACAACAGTGTGAGTAGCAATGGAGGCTTCATCATCCTCTAATTTCTGATCTGGTTCAAAGGTCTGATCAACAACCATATCCTGATGCTCACCTATATTCTGATCATCAGCATTTAGATGCAGAGAAGGTGTAGTAGATAACTCTGGAGTTTGAACAGCATCAGTTACAGGTATTGTTGATAGATTATTTGCTGTTGGAGCTTCTAGGAAAATTACTTCAGGCACAACCAAGTTTTGAACATCAATATCAGCACTTGTGCCTGGATCAACAGGAGATACAGATGGTGTGTTGGCCTTTTCAGAAACAGCTTCCTGAGATGGAGTTGATGGAGAAGAAGTGACTTTAGAAAATTCCTTTTCTTGTGAGATCAGAGATTCCTGATCCCCTTCCTTAACTGCTTCCTCATCATCATCTGAAACTGGCCTATTTGCCCTCTGTTTCTTGTATCTCTTTGTAGATTTGGATTCCTTGGGAGTTTCAGGAACTGTCATTCTTCTAAGCCTCTTGAGAAGCCTAGATCCCCCAATTCCAGAATCCTTCTGAGAAGTCTCTTTCTCAGCTTCATCAATAACAGGTTCTGAAGAAGGAACCTGGTCCTCAGTATCAGATTCATCTCTCAAGGCAATCCTCCTTCGCTTTTGAGGTGTTTGAGGAACAGTCTTTATCCTCTTTGGCTTGGAAGATGAAGGCTTCACAGTAGGTACTGAGGTTGAGGGTTGAACTGTCTGTGAAGTGGAGAGATAGGATTTGATATATTGCCTGAGGGTTGGTTGAGTAGAATGGGTGGTAGGTGCTGATGGTTGTTGTGGTATTTGGGAGGTTGTTGTTGGTTGGACATCAGAATAAACAGATCTATAAGTATCAGGATCAGCATTTACTAAGATCTGTTTTACAGATTGAGGAATCTGTAAAGGTCTAACCACTAATTTCTTAGTGTCAGCATTTATCAGGTCATTAAAGTAACGTTTTGCAACCTTAAAAGGTGGAGTTGAGGAACTGACTAATTGTGGTTCATCAGTACAAAAAGTATATATAAGTTGACAGAATCTAGCAAAGTAAACAACATTCCTATCCTCTGTCATCCTATCCCCAATAAAACCAATTATAGCAGTTGCAAAATCAAAATGAGTTTGGTTTATAATAGCATACCAGATGTGCTGACTCAGAATTGGGATATCATCAAAATTCGAACACTTGTTCCCAAAATCTTTAGTGATGCAGTCGAAGAAGAAGCTCCATTCTCTTCTGATATGAGCCCGTTTCAACTGCCCAAGCTTTGCCAAACTGTGTTCATACCCCAAATGGGCCATTAAATCCTGAAGAGCTGATTCCTCTGGAATTGAAAAGGTACATCCTTCTGGGAGATGTAGAGCCTTGCGTATTGTACCAGGAGTGACTGCATATGAAGAATCACCCACTTCGAAAACAATACTGGGAGTGCCATATGTACCACCATTATCAAAGTGCCCAGTCCGCCAAAATGTCAGAACTTGTTGGCTCGAAAAGACTGAAGGCTGGGTCAATGCATTCCCAATCTCACTATGTGCAAGAAGATCTTGCACAAAATACAATTCAGATGGAGCTTCAGCATGATCAAGAATTGCAGCATAGTTATTTGGAACAAACTTAGCTCCATCAATGATTAAATCCTTAGGTGCCATGTGAAAAATTGAAATTTAAGAGTGCCTGTTAGGTGTTGATAAGTGGCATTTTATACCACTTAGAACGTCTTAAAATGGCTTAAATTGGTGTCTTGAAATCAAGTATTTTGTGTATTTGATGCATTTTTCTAGTATTTATGCATTTCAGGGTATTAGTTGCATTTCGGGGGAGGAATCATCAAGAATAAGCCTTGGCATGTGTTCATCATTGCGAGAGGAAAGGAACGGGCAGATTACGGCGAAGAAACGGAGCAAACTTGGATTTTTTTCCAGTGGAGGCCTGCGCGCCCGCACAGCTATGCTGAGCGGCCGCGCAGCAACCTGCGCGCCCGCGCAGCTATGCTGAGCGGCCGCGCAGGGTCGGGAATTTTGCTGAATTATTTTAGACTTCTACTTCTGTTTGGCTTCCAACTTCTATGTAATTTGAGTTTTATGGGACTATTATATAAGTAGATTTGAGACGTTTTCACAGAAAAAATTAAGAAGAAGAAGATTGTGTTTTACGCAAGAAGCGAAGGGGATACCAAGGAGAAGACCTAGAAGCACAGAACAACTCCGAAAAAGAAGATCTTGTTTTCAACTTGTGATTCTTTGAATTAGTTGTAACTTTGGATGCTCGTTTTCGTTCTTGTTGAACCTAGATCTCATTTATTCGTACTTTGATTATTATTTAGTTTATTAAGACCTTGTTCATACCATGTTTTCATTGGAACCCATGGTGACGATGAGTTCGATTATGGGCTAATCGTTGTCATGGGGTTCTAGCGGATTTACTTATGAATTTCAATAGTTAATTGTTTTGATATCTTGGTGTGTGGTGATTGATTGATATCCTAGTATTGGTTGTGCTTATTCGTCTTATGTGCGTAGCTAACATATAAGATAATGTGTTAATCTCTATTGAAGCGACAGTGAATATAGAGGTTTAGAACTTGCCATGCTAGCATAGGTTCTTGTATGTGTATACATGATTCATAGGTAACTCTAACCGTTTTACTTGCCCTATGTAATCAAGATAGATAACTTGTTCTTAAACCGTTATGTTGTCAAATTCTATAGACATATAGGGTCTCAATATAATTGGTGCCTATTCAGCTTTTATCTCTTTTGTGGATGTCTGGTAGAATGGTAATCGTGCAACGAAAGTTGGCGTTTATCAGTTCCGTGTTATCTGATTAGTGTCCTCACCATCACATGCTAAGGTTAAGAATGAGAAGGCTATTGAATGAAGTAGTAATGAAGTTAGAATCCCATGTTTGTCATATATAGTAATTCAACCTCAATTCTCTTAGTTAATGTTATTTAGTATAATCTCTTAGTTTAATAAAAACCCAATTTGTTATTTGTCTTAGCATTGAGCGATAACCATACATTGTTACATAGGTGCATAAATTGAACTTAACCTAAACCAGTCTCTGTGGGAACGAATCTGATTTATATCTTATACTACTTGCGAACGCGTATACTTGCATGAATATTAGCGCGTGTTTTCGCCCTAACAAGTTTTTGGCGCCGCTGCCGGGGACTCGGTGTTAATTTTTAGTTTATGTGCTTGTCATCAGTGGTCGTTAAAGTTCACTGACTCGGATTCTTTTACTTTCATGGTTTATTTGTTTGTGTTTCAGGTACTCATTACAATGGGAGATCCAGCAGCACGAACGAAAGCCTTGATGGATTTTTCTCAACCCAAGATCAATGACATTCAATCTAGTATTGTCCAGCCAGCTATCACATCTAATACCTTTGAGATCAAGCCAGGCATAATTCAATGGGTACAGACTTCAGTCCAGTTTGGGGGTTCTCCAACGGAAGATCCCAATACACACATTAGGGATTTCATTGAAATATGCGACACCTTCAAGTTCAACGGTGTTTCTGAAGATGCTGTGAAGCTGAGACTGTTCCCATTCTCTCTGAAGGACAAGGCTAAGAGCTGGTTACACTCTCTACCAGCTGGTTCGATTACTACTTGGGAAGATCTTGCTCAGAAGTTTCTTACTAAATTCTTCCCTATGGCGAAGACAGCTGCACTCAGGAATGCTATTACTCAATTTGCGCAGCAAACGGGAGAATCGCTAAGTGAAGCTTGGGAGCGCTACAAGGAGATGCTTAGGAAGTGTCCTCATCATGGAGTTCCTGATTGGATGATCATCACTTGTTTTTACAATGGGTTGGGAGCACAGTCCAGACACATGCTCGATGCATCATCAGGCGGAGCATTATAGGCAAAGAGCTATAAGGAAGCTTATGATCTAATTGAACTGATGGCTGCTAATGAATATCAGTATCCAACCCAGAGATATCCACAGGGCAAGGTAGCAGGAGTTCTTGAAGTGGATACAGCTACGACTATCACTGCTCAACTAAAGGCGTTGTCTATGAAGATCGATTCTCTGGCTAACTATGGTGTTAAGCAGATAATTAGTGTTTGTGAGCTGTGTGCAGGTCCGCATGCGACAGAGCAATGCGCTATATCTAGCGACTCAGCTCAGTTTGTGAGCAACTTTCAGAGATCGCAACAACCAGTTCCAGACACTTATCATCCTGACAACTGGAATCATCCTAACTTCAGCTGGAGCAACAATCAGAATGTGATGCAACAGCCGTTCCAGCCATTTGGAAATAAGCTGTTCAACTCTCTTGGTTTTCAGCAACAACTCCAACTTCAACAACAAACTCATGATGCAGGTCTATCTTCGAATGAAAAATCTGAATTAGAGGAGTTGAGGCTTATGTGCAAAAACCAGGCTCTTATATGCCAAAGCCAAGCTGTTTCTATCAAGAGTCTGGAGAACCAAATAGGGCAAATTGCTAATGCCTTATTGAATCGACCACCAGGAACGGTTCCTAGTGATACAAAAACAAATCCAGGCAAGAGGGAAGTTGAAGAACAGGTGAACGCCATCACCTTAAGGTCTGGAAAGGTCGCAAGCCCCCAAGTTCAGCAAGACGAAGAGCCTGAAAAGTCTCAAGTTCCAGAATCTGAAGTTTTGGCTAAAGAAGACGTGTAGAAGGAAGTAGAGGTGGAACCAAAGAAGACTACTGTGGAACACACTCCTCCTGAGGGTAATACAGGGGAGAAACAGATCTATCCTCCACCTCCTTTTCCTAAAAGGCTGCAGAAGAAAAAGCTGGATAAATAGTTTGAGAAGTTTCTGGAGGTGTTCAAGAAACTTCATATCAACATACCTTTCGCTGAAGCTCTTGAACAGATGCCTAGCTATGCGAGGTTTATGAAAGGTATTCTCTCTCGGAAAGTGAAGCTCGATGACTTAGAGACCGTTGCTCTAACGGAGGAATGCAGTGCTGTGCTGCAACAGAAGTTGCCTCCAAAGCTTAAAGATCCTGGAAGCTTCACTAATCCTTGCACCATCGGAAACTTGTCGTTCGACAAGTGTTTATGTGATTTAGGAGCTAGCATCAATCTGATGCCCTTATCTATCTTCAAGAAGCTTGGTCTGCCTGAGCCGAAACCAACATTCATGTCATTGCAACTAGCTGACCGTTCCATCACTTATCCACGAGGTATAGTGGAGGATGTCTTGGTCAAGGTGGATAAACTCTTCTTCCCTGCTGACTTTGTAATTCTTGATTTCGAGGAAGATAAGAAGATTCCCATTATCTTGGGAAGACCATTCTTGGCTACAGGCCGAACTATGATCGATGTGCAAAAAGGAGAGCTTACGATGAAGGTTAATGATCAGAAGGTCACTTTCAATGTGTTCAAGGAAATAAAATTACCCACAGCTAAAGAGGAGTGCTTTAAAGTAGAGCAAATTCAGGTTTTGAATGCACCTCTGTGGAAGAGGAAGTTGGATGTGCCATTCGATTCTCTTGGGTTAGCAGAGCTGAAAATTTCTCAGGATCGTCTCGAGTCGTCTATTGAAGATGCTCCTACACTTGAGCTCAACCCACTACCAAATCACTTGAGTTATTCATTCTTAGGTGCACCCCCTGACAAGGGGTTGGGATATATCTTTGATGATGTAGAGGGTAGCCGAACGGATCCTCCTGTGCCTATAGAGGGTTCTTCTCATGGGAAACAGGTAGTTGATAGGACTGGTGTTGGTGATGAGCAGTACAGGCGAGTAACTAGGCGTATGGAGGCCATGCACGATATTCACCGTCATTTTGCTGCAGATTTGACACATGCTTTTGGTACTGTTGTTCGAGACACTGGTGGCGAGGTTGATTGGCCACCTGATCCTCCACCCGACAAGGGTGAATCTCCCGCTCATTAGGTATGCCTGAAATCCTTATTATTGCCTTCAATGAGGACATTGAAAATTTTAAGTATGGGGGTGGTAGTTAAGAAATATTGTGTGTGTGTCATTTAGTTGCATATTCATGATAGTTTAATTCATATAGTTGCATAATTTATGCCATATAGTTTTTTTATGAATGTCATGTAGCTCATGCATTTACCATGATCCCTTTTGGAATGATTTATCGACTGAATTGTGATATTGATGCGAGTGTAGTGATAGCATTAAAGTGATATTAAGTTGTGTAGGTTGATATGCATGCTAGAAACCATTGTAAGTCCACTAAGTCTTAGAGAATGCGTAAGGGCTAGATTGTTGTTATGATTTGGTTGTTTTCAAGGTCAATCTACTTATTATGCTTAGAATTCGATTATAGGTTCTTAGTGATAAAGACATGAAAAAGAAAAATTTTGGAGAAAAAAATATGGAAGTTGTTGCTAGTTATGGTTAGGCGTCAAATGGCTAGTAGCCGGCTCGCGTATGTTGCAAGTAGTCTAGGGTTGAGCAAGATGGAGCGAAACGCACTTGCTCAGAAATTAAAAAAAAAAATATTTTGGCATAATTGATCAAGAGTGGGCTCTTTGGTATTCGAGTTATTAAGTTCTTAGGGGACTTTGTGCCTAGCGACCTAAGGCTTTTAGAGTCTGGGATCCGCTAACCTAACGCTCGTTACATGGATATCATTGTATAAGTCTTTTGTGGACCTCACTCATTGCACGGTCAAATAAGCATTTGAGTTGTAAATAAAAAGCACGATTCCGTAGTAAGCTCCAGAGTTCTTGTAGTGTTGTATATCACTTTGTGCATGGAATTTTTATTCTTTGTATAATCATAGGATTGCCTTGAGGATAGTCTAGTCATAGTAATTGGTCTAGTTCCGAAGCATATCTGTTAAGCATTTGCACACACCACGTTTCTGGCTGTATGTCCGTTTGCATGAGTTTATTGATCTTTAGTTCTCTAACTGCATTCGTTGAGATGTGGCAATTTGGTTGATTAATTGTAGTAAGGGGATCGCTGCATTTTCATATAGATTGTATTCATTCATATTTTTATTTGTTTTTGAGTCTGTGACGCTTGAGGGCAAGCATCGATTTAAGTTTGGGGGTGTGATAAGTGGCATTTTATACCACTTAGAACGTCTTAAAATGGCTTAAATTGGTGTCTTGAAATCAAGTATTTTGTGTATTTGATGCGTTTTTCTAGTATTTATGCATTTCAGGGTATTAGTTGCATTTCGGGGGAGGAATCATCAAGAATAAGCCTTAGCATGTGTTCATCATTGCGAGAGGAAAGGAACGGGCAGATTACGGCGAAGAAACGGAGCAAACTTGGATTTTTTTCCAGTGGAGGCCTGCGCGCCCGCGCAGCTATGCTGAGCGGCCGCGCAGGGTCGGGAATTTTGCTGAATTATTTTAGACTTCTACTTCTGTTTGGCTTCCAACTTCTATGTAATCTGAGTTTTATGGGACTATTATATAAGTAGATTTGAGACGTTTTCACAGAAAAAATTAAGAAGAAGAAGATTGTGTTTTACGCAAGAAGCGAAGGGGATACCAAGGAGAAGACCTAGAAGCACAGAACAACTCCGAAAAAGAAGATCTTGTTTTCAACTTGTGATTCTTTGAATTAGTTGTAACTTTGGATGCTCATTTTCGTTCTTGTTGAACCTAGATCTCGTTTATTCGTACTTTGATTATTATTTAGTTTATTAAGACCTTGTTCATACCATGTTTTCATTGGAACCCTTGGTGACGATGAGTTCGATTATGGGCTAATCGTTGTCATGGGGTTCTAGCGGATTTACTTATGAATTTCAATAGTTAATTGTTTCGATATCTTGGTGTGTGGTGATTGATTGATATCCTAGTATTGGTTGTGCTTATTCGTCTTATGTGCGTAGCTAACATATAAGATAGCGTGTTAATCTCTATTGAAGCGACAGTGAATATAGAGGTTTAGAACTTGCCATGCTAGCATAGGTTCTTGTATGTGTATACATGATTCGTAGGTAACTCTAACCGTTTTACTTGCCCTATGTAATCAAGATAGATAACTTGTTCTTAAACCGTTATGTTGTCAAATTCTATAGACATATAGGGTCTCAATATAATTGGTGCCTATTCAGCTTCTATCTCTTTTGTGGATGTCTGGTAGAATGGTAATCGTGCAACGAAAGTTGGCGTTTATCAGTTCCGTGTTATCTGATTAGTGTCCTCACCATCACATGCCACGGTTAAGAACGAGAAGGCTATTGAATGAAGTAGTAATGAAGTTAGAATCCCATGTTTGTCATATATAGTAATTCAACCTCAATTCTCTTAGTTAATGTTATTTAGTATAATCTCTTAGTTTAATAAAAACCCAATTTGTTATTTGTCTTAGCATTGAGCGATAACCATACATTGTTGCATAGGTGCATAAATTGAACTTAACCTAAACCAGTCTCTGTGGGAATGAATCTGATTTATATCTTATACTACTTGTGAACGCGTATACTTGCGTGAATATTAGCGCGTGTTTTCGCCCTAACAGGTGTTTGAGAAAATATCTGTATGAAAAACCAACGTGAGAAGAAGAAAGAGAGTAAAAGCAAGTAGAGAAAAAGTATGAAAGGAAATAAAAGATTAAAAAATCTTCTCTCTGTCTTACTTATACTCCTTTTTAAAAAAAAAAAATGTAACCGTTGGACACCTGTTAGACATGCAGTAATAACGGATAGTTACTGGGCTCGAGAAAACAGTAATCATTACTTACCCACTTACAGTTTTTCAAGGAAAACCGTTCCACTTACCCAGATATTCCATTAATCAAGGTCGTTCCCACTTATTTAATTATTTTTCACTGCAACATTAATATTCTGAAAATAAATCAAGTGAAAATGACCAAAATAAATTAGATGAGTAAGTACTGATAAAGTAAAATCAGAACTTAGAATTTATATGGTCATCAGAATATGAATATTTATCAGGATTTATCAATGCATTACAAAATATCTCAGAGACAAAATCTTGAAACAAAAACAAATTTCATTAATATATCAAGAGAATACATGCATGAAATTGAAAGTACATCAGAATTTATACAAGATTTCCCTAAGCTGCTAAACCTAACATCAACAGCCTTAGTCCTAGCTCAAGAAGCAGGGCAAGGCTGATGATGAAGAAAAACAGGAAGAAGAAAATAAATCATTTCTTCTTCCTACTCTCGACAAACAGAATGGCGAGTCGAATGATTCGCTCTTGCTGGCGGAGAGCTTCCAGCCTTTCCTCCTCCAATCGCTCCAGATGGCGATGGTAATCCATATAGAAGAACAGGAGGTGGGTGAGTTCCTCCTGTGGGACAGAGTCCCATATCTCATCAGGAATGGCAGTGACGTACCATTCCTGCCGCCAATCGGCACAGCTTAGCTCCATATTGAAGGTTTCGTAGTTCAAAAACATGTTGTATCTGACCATGGTGTTTTTGATAGAAAAAGTATGAAGGTAAGTTTGTGAGAAAAGATTTGATGGGAAGGCTGATGTGAAGTGGTTGCTTATATAGGCAGGAGAATGCCAGGAGACGCAAAGAAATTTAATGTTGACAGGTAGAATTAATTCTACCTCGTCTCCCCAGACTTGGAAAAAGAAAAACATTCATTGGAAAGAGAAAACATGGTTTAATGCGCACAAGAAGCAAGTAAAAGTTGACTGTTCAAGTACGAATATCACTAACCCTAACCATAGTGACTATTAATCTTCCACTTCACATATTTTAGTTTGAACCGAGACTGTTATTAAATTTTATCCACAGATAAGTCAAGTAAAGAATTAGACTGTAATATCAGAACTTAGACTTATATCAGAACTTAACAGTCATCAGAACATAATTTCTTAACTCGAAAAAGGAATGCCTATCTTAGGAAATCCTCACACAAATTCTGATTTATATTCTTCAGAACTTAATCATCAGAATATGTAATCAGAACTTGTCCTCAGAATTGGTACAATGAAACACAATGACTGTTCATCTAAAACAACATAGATCACCACAGTAATTTTCATCATTCATATGGAGTGATTAGTGTGTGTATTAAGCTAAATATCAGACAAAGAGTAAAGTCTGATTCACTTCAGTACATCTTAGAAATAAGACATAACTAAAACTTTGCTAAAGAGCTGTCATTATCCTGAAACCTACTGATGAATGAGTTCATGCTTGAGTCCACCTCAACTATTTTGTGCTAATTTTATGCATCTTTTTAAAGTCCATTTCACAGTGGCTTCTCAGTGTAAGTGAGTCATGACTGCTTATCAGAATTTATGCTATTATCAGAGTATTTCTCCAGTAATCATAGAGTGTGAAAAGTCACCAAGAAAATATTTTAGTTGCTTTTCTGATGCATATTACTTAATACCAGCAATGCACTTGGGTCGTCCCTTCCACATTTTTACTCTAGATCTCAAAGGAGTACCTGATTTTATTCTTTTATCCTTTTGCTTTTTCTTTTGATAAGTGAGGTTTATCAGCACTTAGTGCATTCATCAGATTTACTAGTATCAGAACTTAACAGATGAGTAGCATTATTCTAATTTGTGACTTAGTAATAAGATAGACAAAGTAAACTCAACTAAGCTCAATTATCAGAATTTGCTTGTGTCAATAGATTTCCACAGAAATAATTACTTCTTATATGGGATCCTTTGTTTATTGAAGACTACTAGGTCAGCATCTAGCACAGTTATCCTCATAGGATTGAATAGTTACTTAAACAGAAATATCACTTATCAGAGTTTAGAAACATATATCAGACAACAGTCAGTACTTAAACACATTTGTCAATTAAGCACATAATGCACAAAGAGATTAAATTCTGTAAATACTGATCATAAAGTCTGATATAATAGAACAAAACTAAGCAGATTTAGAGAAAGAACCTGAAACCATTCCAAGTTCATTTACCAATCTTGTAAAAGTGGCTTCACACAATAGTTTTGTGAAGATATCTGCTAGTTGTTGATCTGTTGGAACAAAGTGCAATTCCACTGTACCTTCATCTACATGTTCCCTGATGAAGTGATACCTGATGCTGATGTGCTTTGTCATAGAGTGTTGAACTGGATTACCTGTCATAGCAATAGCACTTTGATTATCACAGTAAATAGGGATTTTGAAATATGTTAACCCATAATCCAGTAACTGATTCTTCATCCAAAAAATCTGTGCACAACAGCTTCCTGCAGCAATTTACTCTGCTTCTGCAGTTGATGTGGAAATTGACTTTTGTTTCTTGCTGAACCAAGAAACCAATCTGCCTCCAAGAAATTGGCAGCTTCTACTTGTGCTTTTCCTGTCAATTTTGCAACCTACAAAATCTGCATCTGAGTAACCTATTAGTTTAAAATCTGATTCTCTAGGATACCACAATCCCAGATCAGCTGTTCCTTTAAGATACTTGAAAATTCTTTTCACAGCTGTTAAGTGAGGTTCTCTTGGATCTGCTTGAAATCTTGCACAAAGACAGGTAGTATACATGATATCAGGTCTACTAGCAGTTAGATAGAGTAGAGAGCCAATCATACCTCTGTAATCAGTAACATCTACTGATTTACCAGTATCCTTATCCAGTTTTGTTGCAGTGGCCATGGGAGTGGATGCACTTGAATAATCTTGCATTCCAAATTTCTTCAGCAAGTTTCTGGTGTACTTAGTTTGATAAATAAAAGTGCCTTCATCATTCTGCTTGACTTGAAGGCCCAGAAAATAGCTAAGTTCCCCCCATCATACTCATCTGATACTTTGACTGCATCAGTTTGGCAAACTTCTTGCAAAGTCTGTCATTTGTAGACCCAAAAATGATATCATCAACATAAATCTGGACCAGAAGTAAGTCCTTTCCATGGTTGAGGTAGAACAGTGTTTTGTCTATTGTTCCTCTGTTGAATCCACTTTCCAGAAGAAACTGAGCTAAAGTCTCATACCATGCTCTAGGAGCTTGCTTAAGTCCATAAAGTGCTTTATCAAGCCTGGATGTTTAAAATCTACAAAGCCTGGAGGTTGTTCAACATATACTTCCTCCTCTAATTCTCCATTGAGAAAAGCACTTTTCACATCCATTTGAAAGACAGTAAACTTTTTGTGAGCAACATAAGCCAAAAATATCCTTATAGCTTCTAACCTAGCAACTGGTGCAAATGTTTCATCATAATCAATTCCCTCCTGTTGAGAATATCCTTTTGCAACCAGCCTTGCCTTATTTCTTGTAATTATGCCATCACTGTCAGTTTTGTTTCTGAATACCCACTTTGTACCAACAACAGATCTATTCTTTGGTCTTGGAACTAGGGTCCAGACTTTGTTTCTTTTAAATTCATTTAACTCTTCTTGCATTGCTTGCACCCAATCAGCATCTTGAAGAGCTTCTTCGACTTTCTTTGGCTCAGTCTGAGAGAGAAAAGAATTGTAAAGACATTCGTTTGAAGTACCTGTTCTAGTTCTGACACCTGCATCAGGATTTCCAATTATCAAATCAGGTGTATGTGATTTTGTCCACTTCCTTGCAGATGGAAGGTTTTCTCTAGAACTGGATGCTCCCCCATGATCCATGCTGTCTTTATTTTCATTTTTTGATGCTCCCCCTGAAACTATGTTCTCTGAGTTGGATTCTTCAGAATTTAGATTTTCAGCACTATCAGAACTTGGCTTATCAGAACTTGACGAATCAGAACTTGAAGAGCCAGATGTATGTTCTGATGTTTCTTGAGATGTGGTATGATCTTGAGTATGCTCCCCCTGCATAGGTGCATCTTCCTTTGGCGTAGTCACCATAGTTTCAATAACATCAGAGTTTAATCCATCAGAGATTATAGTATCATGACTTAGACTGTCAGGATTTTCAGTATCAGAATTTGAGTCTTCATTTTCAAATCTCAGCTGATCATGATCAATAAAATCTTCAAGACCAGTAATCTTCTTGTCATCAAAAGAGACATTGATAGATTCCATGACCACTTTTGTTCTCAAATTATAGACTCTGAAGGCTTTTGTGGAAAGTGGATATCCAACAAAAATTCCTTCATCAGCTTTTAGATCAAACTTGGATAGCTGTTCAGGATGAGTCTTGAGAACAAAACACTTGCATCCAAATACATGAAAGTACTTCAGATTTGGCTTCTTTTTCTTCACCATCTCATATGGTGTTTTTCCTTGTTTGTTAATGAGTGTTGCATTTTGAGTAAAATAAGCAGTCTGCACAGCTTCAGCCCATAAATAGGTTGGAAGCTTTGCTTCTTCAAGCATTATACGTGCAGCTTCAATGAGAGTTCTATTCTTCCTTTCAACAACTCCATTTTGCTGTGGAGTTGCAGGAGCAGAAAATTCCTTCTTAATTCCATGGTTTTTGCAGAACTCTTCCATTATCAAATTCTTGAACTCAGTGCCATTATCACTCCTTATTGTTTTCACAGAATCTTTGACCAATTTATCCAGATGTTTGACATGATCAATCAAGATAGATGCAGTTTCACTTTTTGTGTGCAAGAAATACACCCATGTGTATCTAGTGAACTCATCCACTATGACCAATGCATATTTCTTCTTTGCAATAGAAATGATATTTACTGGACCAAATAAATCAACATGTAGTAGATGATAAGGCTCAAGAATTGATGATTCAGTCTTGCTCTTGAATGAAGATTTTCTTTGTTTGGCCTTCTAACAAGAATCACAAAGGCCATCAGGAGCAAATACTGACTCTGGCAGTCCTCTCACAAGATCTTTCTTGACCAGCTCATTTATATTGTTGAAATTTAAATGAGAGAGTTTCTTGTGCCAATTCCATCTTTCTTCAATTGATGCTCTACTCATCAGACAGATTGCAGAACCATCAGTACTTGTTGAAAGCTTAGCTTCATAAATGTTACCACACCTGTATCCTTTTAGAACAACTTTGCCTTTAGATTTACTCACAACTTCACAGTGTTCTTCAAAGAAATCAACATGATACCCTCTGTCACAAATTTGACTTATACTCAGCAGATTGTGTTTAAGTCCTGAGACCAGAGCTACTTCTTTAATGATGACATTCCCAAGATTGATATTGCCATATCCCAATGTTTTTCCAATGTTGCCATCTCCATAAGAAACACTTGGGCCAACTTTCTCCACAAAGTCTGATAGCAGGGCTTTATTTCCAGTCATATGTCCTGAACATCCACTGTCCAGAACTAGAATATTTTTCCTGTTGCCCTGCAATCACAAAGACCACTAATGATTAGTTTTAACGACCCAGACTTGCTTGGATTCTTTGGCTTTATCAAGTTTGTTAACATTTGCAGCGGATTTAGCATCAGAGTTTATGTTAACGTTTTTTTTATCAGAACTTACACTATCAGACTTTGAATCAGAATTTACACTAGAAGGAACAATGGAAACTTTCTTCAAAGAAGGTTTTAATTGATAATAATCATAGTACAAGCTATGATATTCCTTACAAGTATAAATGGAATGGCATAAACTACCACAATGAAAATAAGGATTCTGTGGTTTATATCTAACAGACTGACTCTTAACTCCTGATTTTGAAGGTAAGGAGTTAATGTTCTTATTCTTCCTGCAAAAAGAAGCCAGATGGTTAGAACTTCCACAGTTATGACATGTTTTCCTAGGAGCATCAGGAACAGGTTTATAATCATTGCTTTTATTCACACCTTCCTTTCCATTCCTATTTTTCCTAGGTGATTTTACCTTGTTTACATTCTTAACATCTTTCAGCTTATGCTTAAGCTGCTTCTTAGTCATTAAGCCCATGTTTACTTCAGCTGTCTTTTCCTGTTTTAGTTTGTCAGAAGTTAATCCCTCTCTAACTTCTGATTTATCATTATCAGACTTTACAGTTACAAACTTAACAGGTTTTAACTTTGGCTTTTGCTTAACAACAGGCTTAATTTTCTACAGTTCCTTTATCATTCTTATCCTCTCCATAACCTAAGCCCTCTTTCCAATTTTCACTACTTAGCAAATTTTGAGTTGTTCTGCCAGAGTTAGTCCAAGTCCTGATTATCTCTCTTTCCTTTTCTAACTCAGTTTTTAGAGATTCATTCATTTTTAGCACTTCATCCCTAACATAAAAAGCATCATCTCTATCCTTCTGAGTTTGATGGAACATAACTAACTCTTTTTCTAAGAAATCATTTCTTTTCTTAAAAGCAAGATTTTCAGAACTTAATCTCTCACATGTTAAAGTTTGATCTCTATAACTAACAAACATGGTTTTAAGATATCTTCTCAACTCATTAATATCATCAGTATGAAAAGCATAAGTAGTCTGAGGTACCTTTGTTTCAGCAGCTTCAGAACTGCTCTCAGCACTTTCTTTATTAGCATTTGCCATCAACGCATAGTTCTCCTCACTTTCAAAGTCTGAGGTGTCTGTCCAGCTTTTCTGCTTTGTGACAAGAGCCTTGCCTTTGTCACCCTTTACCTTCTTGCAATTAGGAGATATGTGGCCTTTCTCACCACAGTTATAGCATTTGACATTGGTATAATCTCCTCTATCAGACTTTCCTCCTCTGCCTTCAGATCTTCTGAAATTCTTCTTATCAGAACTTATACCTTTCCTGGAAAACTTCTTTCCCTTCCTGAACTTCCTGTATGTAATCTTTGTGATCCCTTTCACCATAAGAGCACACAGCTTCATCATCTCCTCATCAGCATCAGTCTCAGGCAAGCTTTCAGAATCTGAGTCATCATCACTTTCAGAACTTGATGACTCAGTTTCAGACTTTGTGAACAGAGCTTTACCCTTGTATTTCCTTGAGGTAGCTGCCTTGGGGGATTCTTCTTCAGCCTTAAGAGCAACTGTCCTTGACTTTCCTCCTTTCCTCTTGCTTCTTTGTTCCATCTCAAGTTCATGAGTCTTGAGCATTCCATAAATTTCATCAAAAGTTGTTTCATCAAGATTGTAATTGTCTCTTATTGTTGTTGCCTTCAAATCCTAACATTCAGGAAGAGGTAACAGGAATTTAAGGTTTGAATCTTCAAGATCATACTCCTTATTAACCAGTGACAGATCATTCAAGAGTTTGACAAATCTATCATATAAATCAATCAATGATTCATTAGCCTTTGAGTCAAAGTGTTCATACTCTTGAGTGAGTATTGTCTTCCTGTTCTTCTTAATTGTATCAGTTTCCTAACACCTTGTTTCCAGAGCATCCCATATCTCCTTAGCAGTCTTGCAGTTAATTACCCTGTTTGACATTACATTATCAATGGCACTATGCAGTAAGTGTCGTACCTTAGCATCCTTAGCAATTGATGCGATATCTTCAGCAGTATAATCACTCTTTTCCTTTGGTATAGTCTTTGCTGCCTCACCTGCAACTGCAACAGCGAGCTTGGTTGGTTTGTGAGGCCCTTCCTTGATTCTATCAAGATATTCTGGATCTGTAGCTTCCAGAAACATGGTCATCCTCACCTTCCATATGGCATATTCAGATGGTCTCAGTATGGGAACTCTGATGGTTTCATACCGATTTTGGATTTGTGTCTTTGGAGGTTCTTCAGTTTTGGTAGGCTTAGTTGGAGTTTCTGTGTCAGACATGATTGTGTTTGGATCTTTAACTGTATGTGTGTTAACAGATAGGCTCTGATACCACTTGTTAGGTCACACACACTGTAGAGGGGGTGAATACAGTGTAAAATACAATCAAATCGAACTTTAATATCTTAAGTAACAGAAAACAAACTTTATTGAAACAATAAACTCTGTTACAGTATGGAACTGTTACCTCTCAGTGATGAACAAATATCACGAGAGCTGCTAGGGTTACAATGAATAATCTTCTCGAATATGATAATACTTATAGTGTAAACCCTATGTCTGTGTTTATATATTACACAGTTACAAGATAATCGCTAATTGATATGGAATATAATTCTGCTTCCTAAAATATATCAATCAGATATCTTTTCTTCCAAGTATTCCATTCTTCACGGAACTCCTTCTTCATGCATATCTCTTCTTATGTTTATCTCGATCTTCTTTCCTTTAATCAGCTACTATCCTTATCTGATTGTCCTTCAGCACTTAAGTTCTGATATCCAACTTCTGATGATTATCTCCTGATAATATAAGTACTGATATCCTTAAGTCCTGACTTCCAGTATAAGTACTGATTCCCAGTTAAGTACTGATTTGTCCTGTTAAGTAAGATCTGAAAACTAAACATAAATCATATTAGCCATGACATTATCAAATATATCTAACATACTAGATTTCTGTAACTGATTTTTAATTATCTATGCCCTAATGTTGAATTTGATAATGATGAATTACTTTCTGTTTCAAATTTCTGAGAAAGCTATTACAGATCATATCAAAAGAGATGAAAAGAATAAGTTTTCAGGACTTCCCTTCCTGCCTCAAGAGGTTAGGAAATTTCTATTGTGAAATAGACCTACTCTTGCACAAGTGCCTGAAAATCCTGATGCTGGCACCTCTGTTACAATTCCTGATGCTGTGGAACAAGACACCACCCATCTTGTTTCTAACCCAAACATTTCTTCTACCAAAAGGAAATCTAATCCAGCTCCTAAATTAACCTCCTCTGATGTCTCCCAAAAGACATCAGTTGTAATAAAGAAAAGGCGGGTTAAGAAATCTGTTCACTCTAAACAGAGAGATCAACAAGCCTCATTGAGTGAGAGTAAGAATAAAGAAGAATGCTTTCCAGTACGGAAACGAAGACTGATCATGCAAGATGATTCAAACTCTGATGATCAGATGCCCATTGAACCAAGAATGAAGACATAAAAATCAACAGTAGCAACTCCTGATGACTCTATTGACACAAATAGAACTAAAGAGCCAACTACTGATGCTAGTGCTCTGATAAAAAAGGTTCCAGTAAATAAAGAAACCGATGAACCCAAGTACACTGCCAAGAGTATGCAGAAAAGAAAAGCTGAAGATGTGGTTAGGTACATCAGAAAGAAGAAAAAGACTCAGTCCTCTACTATGGATGTTAGTCCACAAGAACCTAAGTCTCAAAGGGATTTAGGCACTGAGAAACATTCAGTCACACAAGAACCATCTTCTCAAAGGGAAGATGCAGACAAAGAGGCTGCACAAATAATTGTTGATTTTGCTCAAGGTGATATCCTCGCTGATTCTGGAAAACTGCTACAAGAAAAGAAGGCTCATCAGGATGTATTGTCAAAGGTGGATGCAGTTATTAATGATCTTATATTCGAGGATAGTACACAAGAACCTTCACCATTCATTGCTGAAGCAGCTCATAGTCCTCCATCCCCATAAGAACCATCAGTTCAAAGTACTGATGTTGGTCTAGTGCATTCTCATGACAAATCAAATCCTGACACTACAACAACTCCTGATGCTGACCAATTGATAATTCAAGCAGTTTCTACTGATGACTCATTTCTGAGAGCTAGTTTGTTACAACATCCTGATGCTGTGTTTATCCCTCCACTGACATCACTGCCACTTGAGGATTCATCTTTAGGTATTGCTTATTTATATGACAAGCATACTACTCTTCTCAGCCACCTCTTATTTCTTTGCAAAATGTGTGATTGTGCCTTTCTGTGAGATTGTGTGAAAAGATTTTGTGAGAAAATTCAATTTTGAGTGGCAGTCTCCTGTACTGGCAAAATGAGAGGCAGTTTTGAGAGAAGAATTTTATAAGTTTTTCTTTGCTTATAAACCTTCTTATGTGAGAATCATATTACTATTAAAATTAATATATTGTGTGAGAAGTGATGAGATCACTTGAAAATAAATGAGAGATTTAGGTGTTACAATGTTTTCTATTTCAGGATCTCATCAGAAACAGATAATTATTGCTAAGGACCCTCTCAAAGGCAAAACTATTCTACCAAGCTCTGTAAATTCTTCTGAGGGTCTGTCTTGCTCTGATTCTGATGAAGACAGTGATTCTGATGATCCTGACAGAGCTCAGCTAAAGACTTCTATTGATGCATCTAAGAAGTCCAATATTGGTTCTTCTTCACATTTCAATGCTGATACCTCTTATTACAATGCTGATGCTGAGCATTTTCGAAAGGCTGAATGGGATTTTGCATGGAGAGATGCATATACTTCTATCTCCTCAGCTATTGGTATTCGACATGTTCACAGGGCATATGATTGACTTCAAAGTCCTAATCTCAAATTGCATCTCAAGGCTTCTACTATTTTTGTGAAAGGAATTCTCTCTGAACTTGCTGCTATGAAGACATCTCATACCACTTTACAGAACAAGATTGATGCTTTTATGGTTAATCCACTTACTTAGCTGAACTCATAAGTGTGAAGAAAGCTGTTAGAGCTGTGGTTCAATCTCAACAAAGCATGGATACTCGATTTTCTTCCTTGGAAGATAAAGTGTCTTCAATGGCTGATAAACTGGATGCTATGTTTTCTCTTCTTTCAGATCCTGATGCCAAAAAGAGGGAGAAGAGAGCTATCACAAAATGTACACTTGACTCTATTCAATTGAAAGATAAAGATACTGATGATGATGGTGATAAGAATCTAGTTGCTAATATTCTAATTGCTTCTGTTGCTCAACAACCTCAACATTCTAAAAGATCTGGTTCAGGACAAGGAAAGTCTACCGGTGTTCATGAAGTTAGGTACAAGACTAATGCTGATGCTCCTGAAACTGGTGATGTTATAATCTCTAACTTAGCAGATGCTAAAGGATTAATCTTTCTTTACAGACACAAAGAAACAGGTGAAGAGATTGTTCTATATTACAAAGATAAGAGGTTTGAGCAAAAGAATGCCAGAAATGCTCTTGGGTTGATAACTGAAGAATTTCCTGATCTATCAACTTAAGAAGCAGTTATGCAACAGAAGGAGTTAATGGCTCAAATTGAAGCTGAATCAAACACCTCCAAAGGAAAAGGAAAAAGAGGTGGAAGAACTACAAGAGCCAGAGGAAGAAGAGGAAGAGGAAGAATTTCTAATTTAGGTTGAGATTTTGCAATTGATTCTGCATTTCTGAATGTTCTATTCAGAGAAGGTTTTGTTCCTGTACAAGGAAATGATGTAAAAGAAGAAGCTAAGAATGTTGAAGAAATGATCATTCCAAGGAAGAAGAAATCAACCACTGACATTGCTCAAGTTGATATAACAAATACAAATGTGTCTCTTGAAGCAGACACAAATCCTGAGAAAAAGGCAAATCCCAATGCTGTGAATCTGAAAGCTGATTTTGATACTGATGAAAAGGTGATCAAAGTATTGGATGAATTAATTCTTGATGCACATGAAAGAATTGACAAAAGGGAAGCTGATCAAGCTTGTAATGACTATGTGCAAAGAATTCTAAGTTCAAAGAGAGAGCTATGGCAGAAATCAAAAGGAAAGATTCATGACTTGTCTACAAGCTATGCTCCTCTTAGCAAGAAGGATAAAAGATGGAAAGATATCTACTCATTGAGTTATCCTAAAGGATTCAAGCATATTGATTTTATGTCAGCAGGACTAGGGGATCCTACTCCAGAACAGAAGGATGTTGATAAATCCATCAAGAAACCTTCTTGGGTGGAACATAATGAAAAGCTAAAGCTTATCAAAACTCGTACGAGAGGAGGTATTGGTCATTCTGGAATGGAAACTCTGAGGTCTGATTTACTTGACACAGATACTCTGACTGACAATCTTGGTGAGAAGATTACTTCTTCACATTTTGAGAAAGTTGAAGCTGTAAAGATTGTCTACAGAAAGATAAATAATAATGATCTCAGAGAGGAGATTTTGTACTTCTTGAGAGATGGTAAAGTGAAAAGCTTTACTCTGCAGCAACTCTTGATGAAGACTGTGACAGAGTTGAAATATATTCACTATCTTCTTAGAGTTAAGGTCAATGTCACTAGAAACTGGTCTTCTATGATACTTGAGAGTATCAGAAGAAGAGTCATGACCAGAAAAGATAAATACAATGGTGAGTATGTTCCTATGTACAGAACTTACACTGGTCAAGAAATGAAGATGAAAAAAGGAGCTGCAGTTCTGAAAGTTTTTCTCACCAATCCTCAGCTATCTTTCAGTCCTGATCATGAAGATGACAGTTTAAGCTATATGTCAATTGGTGATCTTTAAATAACTAAGTGTTCAATTTCTAAATTAAGATCAGCCATTTATCAGCTTGGGGAAGATACTAAAGAAAAGAAATAGTTGAAGAAAAAGCTTGTCAAAGTCCTTCAAGACAAGGTGGAAGAAAGGTTATACAAATTTCTGGAAATAACTGTCAGTTATCTTAGGATACTGAAGTAAACCTTATTCCGTGTACATTTTGTAACTTGGTTTTGGCATCATTGGGAATGGAATTTATGCTTCATTACATGAAGTATAAATTGGGGGAGATTGTTACGTGCTGATTCTCAATGATCAGAAGAAGCTCAGGATCTGGCTATTCTGGATGTCATCGGGATTTCATGTGCCATCAGGATTTGATGCCCATCAATATCTGCAGAAGCATCAGTATTTGAAGAGAAGTCTGTTGTGAAGATTGAGTCTGTTCCTTATTTTGAGGGATGGATATCTGTTCGTTCTGAGCGATATGACTTTGTATATTCAATTAGAGATATGTATCACTTTCTGTTGGTATTTGATAATGCATATCCTTAAATGATTAGTAGCGGCTGTGTATTATATAAACACAGTTTAGGTCATCACATTGTGATTAACTCGAGATTGTACGACTTATCAGCTCTCAAGAACATCAGTATTTCTTGAGAGAGTTTGTAACAATTTTGATCAGAAATATAAAGAACTGTTATATTTTTATACTTGTTCAAAAAATTTATACAATTATATCCAACCCCCTTAAACAATGGTATCTTTACTGGGCAACAGGATCAATTTATAATGCAATCATGGGAAGAACGAGAATACATGCTTTCAAGGTAGTCCCTTCTTCCTACCATTCAATGATGAAGTTTCCCACCCAGAATGGGATTGGAGAAGAGAGAGGAGATCAAAATATGGCAAGGAGTTGTTATGTGGCCTCTCTTAGGGTTGATGAAGTTGGGGGGCAGGTTCTGCCTATTGAAGATCTGGATATCCGTGAGAATGATGAGAAAAGAGGGAAGCCAGCAAAAGACTTGGTTCCGAATCCTTTGGCTCCCGAGGATCCCGAGAAAGTAACTTTCATCGGAGCATCAGTAGAATAGCCCTTAGAGGGAAGTTGGTGAAGTTTTTTACAATAGAATAGTGATGTATTTGCATGGTTGACGACTGATATGCCAGGCATAGACCCGAAACTGATCACTCACAAGCTGGACGTGGATCCAAATCGAAAGACTATGAAGCAAAAGAAAAGAAGCTTTGCTCCAGAAAGGTAGGAAACTATTAAGCAAGAAGTAGAGAAGCTCTTAGAGGCTGGTTTCATTTAGGAGATACAGTTCCCAGAATGGTTAGCAAACCCTGTGATGGTAAAGAATGCTAATGGAAAATGGAGAATGTGCGTAGATTTCACAGATCTGAATGACGCATGCCCTAAGGACTATTTTCCATTGCCAAGGATATATACATTGATAGATGCTACTGCTGGTCATGCGATGCTGAGTTTCATGGATGGATTTAGTGGATACAATCAGATCAAGATGCATAAGGATGACATCCCTAAGGTATCATTCATCACTGACTGTGGTGTTTTTTGTTATCTTGTTATGGCGTTTGGTCTCAAGAATGCAGGAACCACCTATTAAGGTTGGTAAATAAGATTTTCAATGACCTTATTGGCAAAACTATGGAAGTTTATATTGATGACATGTTAGTCAAGAGTTTGTTAAAAGATGATCATTTAACCCATTTGAGGGAAGCCTTTGAGGTGTTGAGATATCACAAAATGATGCTAAATCCTGCAAAGTGTGCTTTTGGAGTAGGATCTGGGAAATTTTTAGGTCTCATGGTCTCCAAGAGGGGAATCGAGGCTAATCCTGATAAAATAAAGGCTATCCTGGATATAGAACTATCGCGTACCATTAAGGACGTTTAAAAACTCACTGGAAGAGTTACAGCTCTAGGACGATTCATCTCCAAATCTGGAGACAAGTGCTTGCCATTCTTTAAATCCCTGAAGAAGGTTAAAGATTTCGTATGGACTGAGGAAATCCAAGAGGCATTTGAAGGATTAACGAAATATATGGTTCAAGCCCTGTTGTTGGACAAGCCATCTCTGAATGAAACTTTGTAATTATACTTGGCTGTTTCAGAAAATGCCTTGAGTGCTGTATTGGTTAAGAAGGAACTTAAAGTCCGAAAACCCGTATACTATGTTAGTAAAATTCTGCATGGAGCTGAGTTGAATTATTCAACTATTGAGCAGTTTGTTTTAGCCTTGGTGATTGCTTCAAGGAAGTTGCGTCCTTACTTTCAGGCTCATAAAATTGAAGTGCTAACAAATCAGCCATTGAGAAACATCATTCATAGTCCCAAAGCAAGTGGAAGGCTGGTGGAAGGCTGATTAAATGAGCGATAGAATTGGGAGAAATCGACATCAAGTACAAGCCATGAATGACAATAAAAGCCCAGAAATTGGCTGACTTCGTGGTGGAATGTACCATACCCAACCAAGAAGTCGGGGGGAAGGAAGATACTATACCTCAAGACACAGAAAATGATAAAGGAGATAAAGAAAAGGGCATTAAGGAAAAGGAATACTGGGTCGTCTATTTCGATGAAGCATCAAAAACAAATTCAAGCGGAGCAGGGCTAGTTTTACAAAGCCCAGATGGGTTCTTGATTGAATATGCTATGAAGCTAGACTTCCCAACTGCAAATAATGAAGCAGAATATGAAGCTATGATAGCTGGCCTTGGCCTAGCAGGAACATTAAGGGTCAAGAATTTGAACGTCTGTGGTGATTCAAAGCTGGTTATATCCCAGGTCAAGGGAGAGTTTGAGGTAAGGGATGATACAATGGCTAAGTATGTCCGCATAGTAAGGGTTGTGATGACTCAGTTCGATGAATGCCATGTTGAGCACATTCCAAGGGAGGAAAATGTTGGGTTCCGAGCACATAAACGCAACAGAAACAATAATTAAAAAATGTAAAAAATCAGAATTTTTGAAACCCACCGCAGGATCCATGCGAAAAACATATATTTAATTCATAGATCAGATTGTTTACCTTAAGAAACTTTACCAATTGGTTGACTAATGGAGATCCAAAGCTTGTTCAATCACCACGCATCCCGCTCTCGCGATCTACGCTCTATCGGTATCCACACGAATGCTTGAACTCAAGGATTGGATGTGTACTAGCACAAACCCGTTTCTTCTTGCTCTCTCCATCTTCTCCCTTGGTGACTATGATTTTAGTAAAAGTCTTGCTTGCAAAATCAGCCACACAAGAGATATTATATAGAGTGTAGAAAAATAAATTATAACTCTTAACTAATTAGGAATTGTTATTAATTCGAAATTCCTATTTGTATTATAATTAAGTCTCAATTAATTATTTAACAAATAAATTTCATAATTAATATTAGTAAATTCGAATATTAATATTTATCTAATTAATTAAGTCATACTTAATTAATATTATAAATAATTCGAATTACTTTAATATAATTTAAATCCAATTTAAATTAAATAATTTTTTCAAGCATTCTTAGTGTGTGTCCCTATAGGTTATTATTACGTTGGCAACGAATTTTAAATCTAATTTAAAATCATAAACAATGAGCGGCATGTAGTAATACATCATTGCTACCCAAGTAATAATAATTGAATCGGTGATCGATTAAACCTTTTATGAATAATGTACAATGTAATATAATTCCTTTAACCAAATATTATAGATTAAACTGGAGGCGTGTAATGTGTCATCCTCATCATAGTTTAATCCAAGTTTCCTTGATCAATGAGTAGACTATCATATCAAATCAACATTTGAGCGTGGCCACACATTTCATAGTCTAGCTCACACAATAGGCCAATAATATCACTCCTAAAATAGGAGGGTTAAATCCCATCTAGATCATTCATATTTCTCATACGATTCATAATATACCCAATGTCCACTTTTATCATTACCCGGTCAAGGATAACTTTAATGGAATCAATGTATATTAATTCTCGTATATAAATATAATGACTTCAGGTCTAAGGACCATTACATCATTATCACTGTGAGAATTACTTATGACACAACAGGCATGTAGAATCTCACTTTGGGTCTGTCCAAGACCATGTACATATACATCTGCCTGTGTTTTTGACTTTAGTATCACTATACCTATGATCAATGAGATGTGATTATCAGTCAACAAACACACCAATCTTACTGCATTATTATTGTCCCTTAATAATACTACTCGACTAGGGACCTTTAGGAATATTGATACTATTCTCATAATCTCATTTCTAAGTCACGTACTTAGAGATATAGAATTGCATATCATATTCTAAGAACATTTATTAATCTAACATTTATATCAAAGTAAATAAAGAATTAATAAATTATAAAGAGAATAATTGATAGAACATAAACATTAATAATCCTAATGTCTTAAACTAAAGCATCATAGTGTTGTCTCTAGGGCACAAACACTAACAATCTCCCACTTGCACTAGAGCCAATCACCCATATATCTAATACTCATGGAACTAGTATGACCATCGTGCTTCTGCTGCGACAAAACCTTAGTCAGTGGGTCTGCAACACTATCATTACTATGCACTTTACATTTATATCTCCTTGATTATTAATCTCATTAATAAGGTGATATCGCTTAAGGACATGCCTAAACAGTCTTCTTGGCTGTTTCAAAAGTATCAATATATTCAGCTTCCATTATATAATCATCAATGTTCTTGCCGTGAACCATTACAGCTAACATAACTTATATTTAGACAAAACACAAACCAGACATTGAAACATAATCATCCTTGTCTATCCAGAATTTAGGTTAAGAAACTAGTATCAGTGTAACCCTTTACAACCAGTTCCCTATCTTCTCCATATACCAAAAATAAATCTTTTGTCCTCTTAAAGTACTTAAGAATATTCTTGAAAATAATCAAGTGACCCTCACCTGGATTAGAGTGGTATCTGCTCGTCATGCTCAAAGCATACGAAACATCAAGATAAATACATATCATTGTACACATTATAGATCCAATTGTTAAAGCATATGGAGCTTTCTCAAATGGCCCTTATCATCTAATGATTTAGGGGGAAATTATCTTTTGAGATCACTATCCCATGAGACATCGAAACATATCCTTTCTTTGTCCCCTGCATCCTAAAATGATGCAATATTTTATCAATGTATATACTCTGACTAGGTCGATTAATCTCTTCAATCGATCTCTATAGATCTTGATCCCTAATATAGAGGTAGCATCTCCTAAGTCTTTCACCAAGAAATTATTTCTCAACCAAGTCTTAAGAACCAGTAGAGAAGGTATGCCATTCCTTATTTGTTATATGTCATCTACATATAATACTAGGAATGTCACATGGCTCCCACTAACCTTCTTGTAAACACATGGTTCATCTTTATTTTGAATAAATCCAAACTCTTTGACTGTTTCATTAAAATGAATATTCATTCTCCTTGAGGCTTGTTTCAATATATAAATAGATAGAAGCAACAAACTATCTAAGCAAACTTTGGATCGACAAAACCCTCAGGTTGTATCATATATATATCCTCTTCAAGGCTCCCATATAAGAAAGCAGTTTTGACATCCATTTGCCAAATCTCACAGTCAAAGTAAGGAACCATTGCTAACAAAATCCTGATGGACTTGCCCATAGTAACCGGTGAAAAAGTCTCATCACAGTCTATACCATGAATTTGTTTTAAACTTTTTGCCACTAGTCACATCTTATAGGTCTGTACTTTACCATCCAAGTCAGTTTCCTTTTTGAAAACCAACTTGCACCCTATAGGTTTTACCCCTTCGAGTGGATCAACTAAAGTCAATACTTTATTTTGATACATGGATTCCATCTCGGATTTCATGGCCTTTAGACGTCTCTCAGAATTTGAACTATTTATAGCATCTTGGTAGGTGAGAGGCTTATCATTATCCGTAAGCATCACATCACCATCTTGAGTCAAAAGAAATTCATAATTTCTCCAGGGCTCATGGTGAATTCTACTAGATCTATGAATAACCTGTGTTTATTGAAATGATTACTTTCAACATTTTGATGTACATCCTGATCTTATTCCAACTCTGGTTCAATGTTATCATGTGGTTCTCGATCTTCATCGAGATGTATTATCTTCCCACTGATTTTCTTAGAAAGTAGTTCTCCCTCAAGAAATACAGCGGCCCGAGCAACAAACACTTTGTTCTTGGAAGGATTATAAAAACTATACCCTAGTCTCACTTGGATATCCCATAAAATAATATCTATCTAACTTTGGTCCAAGCTTGTCAGAGGCTAAACGTTTTATAAACACTTCACGTCCCCAAATTTTCATAAATGACATGCTATGACATTCATCACTCTATATCTCATACGGATTATTTTGAACCGCTTTAGTCGGAACTTGGTTAAGTGTATATGCAGCCGTTTCTAGAGCATAACCCTAGAACTGAATAGAAGATCCACTTGACTCATCATCGATCGCACTATGTCCAACAATGTAAAATTTCTCCTCTTAGAATCTCTATTCCGTTGAGGTGTTCCAGAAGGAGTAAGTTATGATACACTATCACACTCCTTCAAGAAACTCTTGAAATTAAGGTTCAAGTATTCTCCTCCACGATCTGATCGTAAAACTTTATACTTTTCCCTTGTTTTCTTTTCTACTTCGGCCTTATATTCTTTGAACATTTCAAAAGAATTAGATTTTTTCTTCATAAGAACCACATATCCATATCTACTAAAATCATCAGTAAATGTTATGAAGTAGTATAAGCCCCCCCTTTCCATCATACGCATTCGACCACATACATTATTATGTATAAGTCATAATCGTTCGATGGCCCTTTCACCGGATCAGGTAAAAGAAGCTTTAGTCATTTTTCCAATGAGACAAAGTTCGCATCTTCCGTATGATTCAAAATTAAACTTATCCAAGTATTCATCTTTATGTAACTCAGAAATGTGTTTCTCATTAATATGGCTTAACGACAATGCTAGAGGTAATGTTTGATTTGAGTCAACTTAGATTATATAAATTTTTAACTAATTGTGCAACATTATAAGTCTTATCATTGAAATAGAATAAACAACTATTGTTTATTTATTAAAATGAAAACCTTTCTTGTCCTGACAAGAAATTGACTTAATGTATCCGCTAAAGGCAGACACGTAATAACAATTTATCAAGTTCTCAATCTCGCCTTGTGGGCAAAATTAGGTATCGAGTTCCTTCAATTAGAGCAACAACTTTTGCTCCAATTCTAACCCTATACCTGAAGCTTGACCATTGCTAGTCTTCTTCTTTAGATCTTCCAAATAAGCTCGATAATTTAACTTCCATTCATCCAGTTATTTCCACAGAAATGACAATCATCTCCTTTAGCAATACCACTATTAGGCTTCGAAATCCCTTTGGGATTGGACTTTGGTTTGACACTGAATAAGATCAAATCTTCACCTTGCTTGTCCACTTTCCTTTCCCATTTGCATTCCATGTGTACATCATTAATATGAACGTAATTCATGCCTTTACCGTGTTATTTTCAGCAGTTCTAAACATGTTTAACAACTCAGTGAGTGTTCAGTCTATCTTATTCCTTTTGTTCTTAACAAACTAAGAATATAAGTTGTTCAAAGATTGTTTGATCAAATCAAGTTGAGTCTCTAGACTATTCTTGAAACCTAAAATATCAAGGTACATATACCTATCATCTTTAGAACATGTGGTCCAACCAAATATCATTCTCCCATTAATGCAAAAATATGGTGCCTTATTATTGTCAAATCTTTCTGACGAGCCTATCTTTCAAACATCCTTTGAAGGTACTCAATCATATCATAAGCATCATTATGCTCTTGTTGCTTCTAAAGCCCAACACTCATAATTACAAGCATGAGACATAAAACATCAGTTGCATAATCAATTTGCTTCTGGTAAGCATTTTGTTCAACACATGTTTCATTCTCAGCTAAAAGAAATAAGGGAGGGGTTTGAGTGACATCCTTGAACCCGAGGACAATCCTCAAGTTTCCATGTCAATCGAGAAAATTATTTCATGTCAGCTTGTCCTTCTCAAGGACTATTACATAGAGAAGTTATTTGTGTTATTTGTCATTGGATATCTACAATATTAAAGTGCATAAAATGACTTAGTCTATAGATGATCGTTAAATTATGTTCAAGTGATTATTCATATATATATTCTCAATATATATATCTCCCACTATTTTTATCAAATCAATAGCCCTAACTATTAATTTGGAAAAAATATCTTCTATATCCTTTCTAGTGAGCCAAGATCCATATTTCACCATGCGTTAGGTCAGCTTTGGCTTTTTTCCTAAAACATGATTATTTAGGTAGACAACATTTGTCAATTATATCAACTATATAACTCATGGATAGCTTGGTAGAACAACATTTGTTCATATTTATCTAATAAATCTCGCCAAACTCTATGCCTCTAAGTTCACAATCCTATTGTGATAACTTAGTTAAGTCAAACCCAATAGTTAAAAAGTATCAATATACTTTAACACATCGCCCACGATAGATAGGAGTACTTCACTTTGGTGAACCCACTCCTGGTCGATCTAGGGGTTAACGCATTGGACTCATTGGAAGAGATTCCCAATATTAACTTAATATTAACTTTAGGATTTTATTAATTTTAAAACGATCATAATCCCATTATAAAGAGATTACCAATTTTTCCTTGAATAAAATACTTCAAATCAATATTCGTCAATGGTTTGATTTCCAGGTAGTGAGGGAGTCATAACGGTCTCGCTTAAAACCCACAACCTTACTAGTTCAATGAACTCGCTTTTGACAAAATCGCGCCATGTCAGAAACAAAGAAAATTTGTATTTTATTTCGTGTTTCATAAACACGAGAATCTAATAATCGTTTGTTCATTTTAAAATCTTGGATCGTTACAGATTTTATCTTATTTAGCAAGCATGGCATGGGTATCGTATCTAATACATACATCCTTAATCTAATTAAGCATGCATCTTTATAAACTACTCTACACATACATTCATCATATGCGCATATATATGTAAAGTGCAATAAATAAACGTGGTTGGTTATGGCTTCATCCTATGTGATCTTTATCAAGCTAATGACAAAGATCTAGGTCAATCTAAGGTGGAAAATAAATACAGGCTAACTATTATATGTCTTCTTTCTTGTATTGCTTCCTTGGATGGCCTTCGTGTGGGATTACCCTTGATCTTCAAATCTTCATGTCTTCATGTACATTACAAGAATGAAATATGAAAACTAATCTAATGAACTTACAAGAAAAACTCGAGTTATATTCGAGATTTAATAATTACAAGAATAAACGACATGCAAGCCGTATTTGAAAAACCAAAACCATTAACCTAAGGTCATAAGCCATAACCATCCATCATGCTCAATTAACACAAAATAACATGTTAAAACACATAATCTGATCTTAACATATCATACCCATCATGATATAATCATAAAAACCAAATATTAAAAAAAAATCAGAAAATTCAAAATTAAATCTGATAACATTAAATCACAGATTACAGGGTCTAAACGACGTCAAATGCCTTACATATCAGTCGATGATAGATTCATCTATCAGTTACGTTCAGACGCTCGATTCCATATTAAATAGCATATTTGTTCGTCAAAATCGGACACCAGACACATATTTCAGCAAATCCGCTGCATCCGTTTCAGAATCGTATCAAATATGATTCTTATAATGAGAATAAACACAAAATATGTATATATCAGTATATATACATATTAAATAATCATCATATGATTATACAACTCTCATGAATATCATATATTCAAAACATATATATACATACGCATATATAAACATAACAACATGTACAACATACAAAATCACATACATAACAATCATGAAATATCGTATACGTTTTATCATTATAAAACCAGTAAACATATAAATGAATTAAATACTTTTCGCAAGTAGCTCTGATGTCATTGTTGGGTTTCGAGCACATAAACGCAACAGAAATAATGATTAAAAACATAAAAAAAAATCAGAATTTTCGAAACCCACTAGAGGATCCATGCGAAAAACATATACTTAATTCATAGATCAGATTGTTTACCTTAAGAAGCTTTACCAATTGGTTAACTAATGGAGATCCAAAGCTTGTTCAATCACCACGCATCCCGCTCTCGCGATCTACGCTCTATCGGTATCCACACGAATGCTTGAAATCAAGGATTGAATGTGTACTAGCACAAACTCATTTCTTCTTGCTCTCTCCATCTTCTCCCTTGCTGGCTAGGGTTTTAGTAAAAGTCTTGCTTGCAAAATCAGCCACACAAGAGATATTATATAGAGAGTAGAAAAACGAATTATAACTCTTAACTAATTAGGAGTTATTATTAATTTGAAATTCCTATTTATATTATAATTCAGTCTCACTTAATTATTTAACAAATAAATTTCATAATTAATATTAGTAAATTCGAATATCAATATATTATCTAATTAATTAAGTCATACTTAATTAATATTATAAATATTTCAAATTACTTTAATATAATTTAAATCCAATTTAAATTAAATAATCCTTCAATCATTCTTAGTGTGTGACCCTATAGGTTATTATTACGTTGGCAACGAATTTTAAATCTAATTTAAAATATTAAACAATGAGCGGCATCTAGTAATACATCATTGCTACCCAAGTAATAATAATTGAATCGGTGATCGATTAAACCTTTTGTGAATAATGTACAATGTAATATAATCCCTTTAACCGAATATTATAGATTAAACTAGAGGCATGTAATGTGTCATCCTCATCATAGTTTAATCCAAGTTTCCTTGATCAATGAGTAGACTATCATATCAAATCAACATTTGAGCGTGGCCACGCATTTTATAGTCTAGCTCACACAAGAGGCCAATAATATCACTCCTAAAATAGGAGGGTTAAATCTCATCTAGATCATTCATATTTCTCATACTATTCATAATATACCCAATGTCCACTTTTATCATTACCCGGTCAAGGATAACTTTTAATGGAATCTATGCATATTAATTCTCGTATAGAAATATAATGACTTCAGGTCTAAGGACCATTACATCATTATCACTGTGAGAATTACTTATGATACAACAGACATGTAGAATCTCACATTGGGTCTGTCCAGCACCATGTATATGTACATCTGCCTGTGTCTTTGACTTTAGTATCACTATACCTATGATCAATGAGATGTGATCATCAGTCAACAAACACGCCAGCACTACTAGAAAATCAGCATTAGACATCGCACATTAGACATCAGTCAGAAAAGTCACTGATGTTAAAAGCTTTTTTTACATCACATAAAAAAAGTGATGTCTTTTTGGTATGTTTACATCAGCTTTTGAGTAAAATGATGTCTAAGTTGTTCTTTTAAAAACTACGTCACATCAGTTAACATATAAACCGATGTCCAATTTCTTTTTAACATCGGTTGACATAATAACCGATGTCTAAGCTCAATTTTAAAAAATTAGAGCCCGCTGCTTCTCCCTTTTGCTCCCCGCCTTTAGCCAAATTCCCCCCCTTAATATATTTCCCTATCCCGCCTATTCACTCATTCACTTTAATAACATTATAACATAAAATTAAAAATAAATCAAAATCAAAACAAAAACAAAAAATTATAATCTCCACAAAAACAAAAACTCATTCACTCATCCCCCTTTCTCTCTCGACTGTTAAACCTAGAACTCTAAAATGTATGCTTACTGTCTTTCCCCCTTTCCGATTAGACCTTGAATCTCCAATTAAACCTCTCAATTTCTTCAACTTTCTAAACCTAGAACTCATTTGTTTCAATTTTTGTGACAGATTCGAAGATTAAGGAGTTAAGTATGTTCATTGAAGTTTAAGGTGAGGAGTAGAGTTTCTTGGAGCTAAATCTTGTAGCTAAGGGTTTATTAAAGCTTAAATCTCGGAGCTAATTAAGTTGGATTTTGGTCTTGGAGTTTGTTGCTGTGTTTTTTGGGATTTTGGAGCTTGCTTTGTTAGGTATATTCTTCTTTACATATCTATTTATATATGTTTGGGCTGCATGTATATATTTGTGTAGTTGTATGTATGCATGTGAAATTGAAATGTGTAGTTGTTGCATGTGTAGTTGTATGTGTAGTTAAAATACAGATTTACATGTAATAACAAGTGCTTGTATATATTTGTGTTTGTGTTGTTTGTAAATATATTTGTGTTTGGGGCTTGTTGTTGTAAATAGCATGGTTTATGAGTGAATATAGGAATTTTATATTGATTATACTAGGTAGTAAATGTACTATAGTATATAGTAAATTAATATGTTATTTGACAATCAGGTAGTTTGAGAATAGCATGGACAAATCTTGGATTTTCAAAGATAGGGACACACTTGACTATGAAATCGGGGTAGAAGAGTTTTTGATATTTACCGAGGAAAATGCTAGTGATCCTAAAAGAATCCCCTGCCCCTGTAAAAGATGTGCTAACTTCAAAAAATTTGCAGTTAAGATTATCAGGGGACATTTATATGAAAATGGTTTTAGTCTGGGGTACCTTGATTGGATTTGGCATACACAAGGGTCTGCAAGTAGGTCATCAGTTAAAAGAAATGCTCCGACCCCTGCCCCTGCACCTACGTCTGCCCGCGCACCGATACCTTCCCCTGTCCTTGCATCAGAAACAGTCAATGTTTGTGATGCTGCATATAATTCGAGTGGGTACAATAATGAGTCGTATCAGTTTAGGAGATTTGTGGCTGATGCTGAACAGCCTTTGTATGAGGGTAGTGAATGTACTAAGTTGGAGTCGATGCTAAAATTGCACAATTGGAAAGCTAGGTTCGGAATTAGTGATAGTGCCTTTAACGATTTGCTGTCTACCGTTGGCTCTCTCCTTCCTAAGGACAATGTGATGCCACCTAATGCATATGAAGCCAAGAAAACCTTATCCGACTTGGGCCTAGAATACATAAAATATCACTCATGTCCAAACAATTGCATACTGTATCGGGGGGTAAATGTTGATGCTTCCGAGTGTCCTAAGTGTCGTTTATCTCGCTGGAAGTTAGGAAAGGATGGTAAAATAAGGATTAATGTTCCTGCTAAAGTAATGGGGTATTTTCCAATTATACCGAGATTCAAACGGATGTTTAAATCTCCTTCTATATCTGAACTAATGACCTGGCACTCAAAGCAGCGAATAGAAGACGGAAAGATGCGGCATCCAGCCGACTCTCCTTCTTGGAGAAATATCGACTATAGGTGGCCTGCTTTCGGTAGTGATGCATGAAATATTCGTTTGGCATTGTCTGCAGATGGTATAAACCCACATACTAACGGTCTAACCAATAGATACTCTTGTTGGCCAATAGTATTAGTGACTTATAATCTTCCTCCGTGGTTATGTATGAAGAGGAAATTTATGATGCTAACAATTTTAGTTTCCGGTCCACATGAGCCTGGCAATGACGTTGACGTATATTTATAGCCTTTAATCGATGATTTAAAGAAGTTGTGGGAAGAAGGTGAACCAAATGTTTATGATGCATACACCAAGTCATATTTCACTTTAAAAGCAATTTTATTGTGGACAATAAATGACTTTCCTGCATATGGAAATCTGTCCGGATGCGTTAATAAAGGTTATATGTGTTGTCCAGTATGCGCTGATGATACAGTTGCCAAGTATTTAAGCCATATCAGGAAGATGTGTTACCAAGGCCATCGGCGTTACTTGGCTAGGAATCATCCATATAGGAAGCAAAAGGCCGCTTTTAATGGAGAACAAGAATTAGGGCAGGCACGTCAACCTCTGTCTGGAGAAGAGGTTTTATTGCAGCAAGATAAAATTAAATTTCAGTTTGGGAAGGAAGTAAGTAAGTCAAAGAAGGTTGATTGTCCATGGAAGAAAAAGTCAGTTTTTTTCGAATTAGAATATTGGAAGTTTCACCATGTTCGTCATTGTTTAGATGTCATGCACGTCGAGAAGAACGTGTGTGATAGCTTGATCGACACACTACTAAATATGAAATCTAAGTCTAAAGATAGTGAAGCTTCTCATCTTGACATGATTGACATGGGGGTTAGGGCTGATCTAGCTCCACAAAAAGGAGAAAAAAAACCTACTTACCCCCTTCGATTTTTAATTTGTCCAAGGCAGAAAAAAAGAAAATGTTGTCATCGTTAATGCACATGAAGCTTCCTTATGGACACGCGTCGAAATTAAAAACTGTGTTTCCATGGAAGAATTAAAGATGTTTGGGATGAAGTCCCACGACTACCACATCTTACTCCAATAACTGCTTCCTATTGCAATTCATGCGGTACTTCCAAAAACAGTCAGGGTCACCATAATTAGGTTGTGTTTCTTTTTTAATGCTTTGTGCATCAAAGTTGTAGACGTATCGAAACTAGATAAATTTCAATCAGATGTAATAGTAACTTTGTGTGAGTTGGAAAAAATCTTTCCTGCATCATTTTTTGATATAATGATATATCTCATAGTGCACTTGGTTCAGGAATTACGGTTATGTGGGCCGGTATTTTATAGATGGATGTATGCATTTAAGAGGTTTAATAAGGTGTTGAAGAGTTACGTACGCAACCGTTATTACCCCGAAGGCTGTATAGCTGAATGCTATCTGGGAGAAGAATCAGTAGAATTCTGCCAAGAGTTTGTCAAGCAAGCTTGCACCACTGCTGGTCTTCGTAAAGATGAAGGCAAGTTAAGTGGTCCATTATCTGTTGTGACAATGAAATCAATCGATGAAAAAGAGCGGGATGAAGCTCATTTACATGTTCTTCTAAACAACATTGAAGTACAGCCATATATTTTGTAAGAATTTATTAATTTGTGGTTGTTCAATTAATATATAAATTATATATTTAGTGGCTAGTTAATGATTATATAATTTATGTTAGAATGCATAAGGAGTATCTAGAGGGAATCCATCAAGGAAAAAAGAAAAGTGTTCATTGGCTCTTGAGAGAGCACAATCGCCTTTTTGCCGATTGGTTTCTAGAAAAAGTTAGTATTTTTATAGTTTCATTTGTGCCTAATTTATTTGCTCTGTAGTAATATGGAATTTAGAAGTATTTTGTTTCTAAAAATGTGTAGGTTAGTAGTGAAATGAAGGAGAATCCTGGAGGAGTTTCAGAGACAATAAGATGGATAGCCGGAAAACCATTCGGGGAGGGTTCGAGGAGTTGGAGGCTTTGTTAGCCCATCAATTTTCTTTAATTTACCAAATGGAAAAAGAAGTAGAATAACCAAAGCTGAGCTGTTGGCCCGGGATTGTGAGAGGGATGCAGAGTTGGAGAAGGCCAAGCAAGAGATGGCGAAGGAAATGGAGAAGACAAGGCAGGAGTTGGCTGAACTGAAGGGCTTACTCAGTAAAGCAAATATTTCATCTCCTCTGGTTTCGGAAAAAGCAAGTTGTGATGCTGAAATAGTTGATGATCAAATGGATCCTTTTCCACGAGAGAATAAGGTAAAATAACAAGCACATTAATTAATTTAGCTCGACATTATTCAAGCATTCGTCATAGTTACTCGATAAATATATATATGTGTGTAGGCTGGTCCACAAAAATGTGAGTTGGCTGTGGGCAAAATAGAAAATAAGGTGGCATTTGGCTTGTTGTTTGACGATGATGATATGAACAAATCTATTCACGGATTGCCAATGCAGCCTGGTTGTGCTCGTGTCTCAGTGGATGGGCCAATCCAAGGACAAGCCAAGATTCCTGTTCCGGTAGTCGGTGAGATTGAAACAGTAGAGCAGGCTGTTGGCTCCTACATCTCATGGCCCCGCGACTTAATCATATTCCCAGATGCCCCTGGTACCGCGGTATATATTTTTACATCTATGTTTTATTGGATCTCGCACTATTATATTAACTCTATATTTATTTTAATAAATTTGATAATATTTTCAGAAAAGTAAAAGGAAAGGGAAAAATCCTTTAACTGATTTGCATAAGATTAAGTCCTTATTTGAGAATATGGAAATCAATAAAAATGTTCCGAAGCGCTTTCGGTTGTTGTATAAACATGCAACGACATTCATGAAGTCCACTGGAAACTCCATTCAAATCCCGTGCGATGCGGAGGTTTTTGGTGTTGAGAAAAGAATTTTCATTTTGCATGAAAACATAATTGCCTTGCTTGAGTTTAAAATGATTGGCCAAGCAGCAATTTCTGCATACATGGCGTGAGTAGTATAAATTTTTTAATTATTGTCTTGTCTTCTTGTTGATAATTTCTGCATTTATATTCTTGTTTTTTTATAATTTCATTTTATTTGCAATGCAGATACTTGCATTGCATGGTTTGTGAAAATGAAAATTTGGAGCAATTTGCTTTCTGTGATCCCGGAGTCTCGTTTACCTTGAACAATAATTTTGAAGATAATTTGGTTAGTCGATTTAAAGAGGGTAATCCTGATCGTCTCTTTTTTATGCCACATAATAGCAAGTAAGTACATAAATAATGTCTCCAGATTTATTATAAATCGCTTTATTTATTTATAAGCATGAAATTCAAAATGATATAATTCTGATATTAATTCTGTTTATTATAAATATTTATAAAAAATAGCTGCCATTGGATATTGGTTGTGATTTGGGCGGGCGAGGTTTTCATACTCAATCCTCTGCCTCGTTCAACTACCTATCCCGAGTTGGAAAAAGCAATATCAAGGTATTTGCATTTAATTTCGAGTGATTATTTTCATTATTGAGATATCAATCAATTTGTGTTATTGATACTGCTAAGATGACAGGGCTGTGATTGCGTTCAATATTCAGGCCGGAAGGGGAAATAAAGCACCGACTATCAGATATGTTACCGTAAGAACCAGGGGCATTAATTTACTTATTAGTCAGAGTTTTTTCGGTTAGATAGGGGCATTAATTTACTTATTAATTGGTCTGAATTTTTTGGATTAAATAGGGATGCCCCAAACAGCCCGGTGGAACTGAATGCGGCTATGTTGTTATGTGGTATATGAAACAAATTGCCATGGATAATGAAATGACATTTGTCAAAAAGGTATATTTTTTTGCTTAATTCATTCTTGATATAACTGGTGTACATATAATTTGTGGTAGAATTCATTGTTACTAATTCCTGTGTGTTACACTTTTCAGTGGTCGAAAAAGAATCGAAAGGTGACTGTTGCCAAGGCTGAGCTGGACGAGGTTCGATGTGAGACTCTTAGCCATATCGAGTCCTTCTTTTAAAAAGGCCTAATCTGCAGCTCCTTTATGTAGACTGAATTTGTAAGAATTTGTAAGAGCTACTAGTGGTTTTTATTGATAAATATAATGGGGGAACTTTAGTTGGTAAATTTTTGTTTGGGATGAACTATGTAAATGATCGATGGTGGATGTCTAGTACTTGCTATTGCAGTTATGTAGTTTGTTTGGATTATGAAGTTTGGTTGGTGGTGGATATATGTACGTAATTGGTATAATCTATGGTAAATCAATGAATGTATGTTTGTTTTTGCATTTTTTTTGGTTTGGTTAGTTTTGGAATGGTAAAATGGCAGTTGGTATGTTTTTGGATGACTCTTGTTTGGGTGTTGGGCATTTGATTAAAACAGGGGATTCATGAATAAAAAAAATAAACAAACATCACTTCATGAACAAAATAACTGATGTAAAATGTAGTCAAATAAGACATTTTATTCAATAAACTGATGTCATAAGCAGGCACATATATCAGCTAACAAGAAATGACTGATGTAAAACAATATAATAGATATCACATTTTGAAAGAACTGATGTTAAACACACACAAAGACATCGGTTCCATTAAAAAAAGAAAGGTACGACATCGCTTCTAATAAAAGACTGATGTAATATGTTAAGTTACACATCAGTTTAACAAGTTTTTCGATGTTAATGTATCATATTGCTTTATATGTGATAAGTTTAAAATGATATACATGACATATGAATGAATAACTGAAACCATAGTGAAGGTATACATTGAAGAAAAATACATCACATTGTTAAGAAAAACGATGTCTAAACTGTGTATAGACATCGGCTAATAAGCGATGTGTAATGCACCTACCTTTCTCATCGCATGCAAAGACATCGCTTGGATTTTAAATAGACATCGGCTAATAAGCGATGTCTATCGACAAATTTCTAGTAGTGCAGTCTTAATGCATTATTATTGTCCCTTAATAATAATACTCGACTAGGGACCTTTAGGAATATTTATACTATTCTCGTAATCTCATTTTTAAGTCACGTACTTAGAGATATAGAATTGCATATCATATTCCAAGGAAATTTATTAATCTAACATTTATATCGCAGTAAATTAAGAATTAATAAATTATAAAGGGAATAATCGATAGAACATAAATATTAATAATCCAAATGTCTTTAGCTAAAATATCATAGTGTTGTCTCTAGGAAAAAAAATACTATGATGCTTTAGTTTAAGACATTAGGATTAATAATGTTTATGTTCCATCGATTATTCTCTTTATAATTTATTAATTATTTATTTATTATGATATAAATTTTAGATTAATAAATGTCCTTGGAATATGATATGAAATTCTATATCTCTAAGTACGTGACTTAGAAATGAGATTATGAGAAAGTATCAATATTCCTAAAGGTCCCTAGACGAGTATTATTATTCAGGGATAATAATAATGCATTAAGACTGGTGTGTTTGTTGACTGATGATCACATCTCATTGATCATAGGTATAGTGATACTAAAGTCAAAAACACAGACAGATGTATATGTACATGGTGCTGGACATACCCAATGTGAGATTCTACATGTCTGTTGTGTCATAAGTAATTCTCACAGTGATAATGATGTAATGGTCATTAGACCTGAAGTCATTATATTTCTATACGAGAACTAATATACATTGATTCCATTAAAAGTTATCCTTGATCGGGTAATGATAAAAGTGGACATTGGGTATATTATGAATCGTATGAGACATATGAATGATCTAGATGAGATTTAACCCTCCTATTTTAGGAGTGATATTATTGGCCTCTTGTGTGAGTTAGACTATGAAATGTGTGGCCACGCTCAAATGTTGATTTGATATGATAGTCTACTCATTGATCAAGGAAACTTGGATTAAACTATAATGAGGATGACACATTATATGCCTCTAGTTTAATCTATAAAATTTGGTTAAAGGGATTATATTACATTGTACATTATTCACAAAAGGTTTAATCGATCACCGATTCAATTATTATTACTTGGGTATCAATGATGTATTATTAGATGTCGCTCATTGTTTACGATTTTAAATTAGATTTAAAATTCGTTACCAACGTAATAATAACCTATAGGGTCACACACTAAGAATGCTTGAAGGATTATTTAATTTAAATTGGATTTGAATTATATTAAGGTAATTCGAATTATTTATAATATTAATTAAGTATGACTTAATTAAATAGATAAATATTGATATTCGAATTTACTAATATTAATTATGAAATTTATTTGTTAAATAATTAAGTGAGACTTAATTATAGTACAAATAAGAATTTTGAATTAATAATAACTCATAATTAGTTAAGAGTTTTAATTCGTTTTTATACTCTCTATATAATATCTCTTGTGTGGCTGATTTTGCAAGCAACACTTTTATTAAAACCCTAGCCACCAAGGGAGAAGATGGAGAGAGCAAGAAGAAATGGGTTTGTGCTAGTACACATCCAATACTTGAGTTCAAGCATTCGTGTGGATACCGATAGAGCGTAGATCGCGAGAGAGGGATGCGTGGTGATTGAACACGTTTTGGATCTCCATTAGTCAACCAATTGGTAAAGCTTCTTAAGGTAAACAATCTGATCTACGAATTAAGTATATGTTTTTTGCATGGATCCTGCGGTGGGTTTCGAAAATTTTGATTTTTTTTTACATTTTTAATCACTATTTCCATTGCGTTTATGTGCTCGAAACCCAATAATAAGAGCACAAAGTTTGATAAATAAACCAGATTCGAATAAGAAATACAAAGTTCGATAAATAAGATAGTCTCAAGAACAAAATAAGATAAATAAGCCACGTAGCGCTAGTAAGACTCTAAGGAGTGGAGGTGCCCTCGGAATCCATATCATCATCCCCTCCACTCTCGCTAGATGTCTCAGTAGTCTCTGTCTCGGAGGAAGAAGAGCTGTGATCATCTGCTGAAGGCCTAGAAGATGACTCGGGAGGAGGAAGAAGCGGGTCCTGAGGAATACGATCCGAGACAACTACTCGGGTACGAAACCTCTGTAGTAAAGCCTCGTCGTCAGGGCAAACATAGTCCGTCGGGTTAATATCGGGACAAGCCTCGTTCACGGTCCCAAATGCCGTGTCCCAGCCAGTCCTGAAGAAGCCAGGGAATACTGTGTTGTCCCTCACCCTCATGGACTGAGTAAACTCCTCCGAGTCCAGATAGGAATTAATCGCTCTGTCTTTCTCGGCCCTCAGAATGACCAACTCAGCGTTTGCCTCTCCTAGCTCCTCCTCCTTGCGCTTCATCTTTCTCTCTAGGGAAGCATACTTTCTCTACTGCCTCCTGAGGGCGTTGTCAGCGTTATCCGAAGCCTTCTTCCATGACTCGGCTTGACTCACAGCCCCTTGGAAATAAGCATTAGACTGGAAAAAAACAATAAAAAAAGATGTAAGGCAAGAGAATACTAAAGTATATAAAAAAGGAGTAGGAGTTTAAGAAAGGATCATATCGAGGCCAAAGACTGAGCACCCATGAGCTTAATCCTCTCCAAATCTGGTCCAGCCACGATGTCAGTAAAGTCCTTGGGGGTCACACCGTGGTAGGACCAATCCCACGCATATTTCGTGGATCCAACCACAATATCCCCACGATGGAACCCCCAGAGAGGCTGGAAAGCACCAATGGTAACAGAAGTAGGAGCAGCAGCAGAAACAGGGGCATTTGGGACTTCAGTTCCCCTAGAGGAAGCCTTCACCATAGGCTCCTTATGCTTCCTCAAGAAGCTAGGCTCCAAAGCCTTTCCTCGGATATTCAACCCTGCGAGCCGAGCCTTTTTCATCATCGTAGTTTCTTCAATGACAGGCACGTTATCCTCGTTGATTTCCTTAGCAGCTGCAAAGATAAAAGAGAAACAAAAATAAGTGGCGTCAATAATGCATGAAAGGAGGCGAATATAAAAAGGGAAGAAAAATACCCTGTGCGGAAACTAAGGAAAGCCCCCACATAGATTAGGGAAACTCCTCTAATAAAGTCTAGCTGCGGGCGACACCTTCATCCTGGGTGAGCTCATTATAAATAATAGTCTCCTCAGGAGTTAGGTGAATGGATTTGAGGCTACCATCATTGACCTTCCCGAAGGAAGATCTGAAGAGGGTGTCCTAGTCTCCATTCTCCCACCTGAGCCCGACAAAACTGCTCCTCCAGTGTTGGTTATTGTCAGGGATGAAAGCACTATTAAATATGTGTTTGCATTTGGGCCTTTGTCTTATATAGACCCAACCACAAGTATTTTGAGAACTATTATAACACTGAAAGATTTTCCTAAAGACTGCTACTGACAAAGGGAAACCGCTCCTAAGACACAATACCATGAAACATAAAATGTTTCTCCAAGCATTAGAGGGAAGCTGACAAGGGCTAATTTGTAAGTCTGCTAATGAGACAGGAATGAAATCATAAAAAGGAAACCTAAGCCCAGCGGTAAGGGCGTCTGCATAAATAAATAAAGTGTCGGGCTTCCAGTGGCACGTTCGATCACCACCTTCAGCGGGAACTAGCCTAAGAGGGGGATGAACGTTATAAAGTGTGTTAAGCTTATCGAAATCTATGTTGTACCATTTGTTACAATAATCAAATGAATCTAGATGTGCATTAGATGGGTATTCATCCCCCTAGTGTAAATCATGTCTAATAAGGCCATATAAGAAGAGCAGATTTCGATATTGTTACCTCGTTTTGAAGCAGAAGCTATCTTAGCCGCTCTCTCAGAACTTTTATCTGCCATTGATGAAGATAGAAAATAACTTGAAACCTTGAAAGGAGAAGGAGAAGGCCGGAAAAGGCTAGAAGATCACCGGGAAACTCTGAAGGCAGGAAGAGAAGGGTAAGATGGGATAGATTTGGAGAAATATGAGAAATGGATTGTAAAATGAGAACTGTTAATGAAATCACACTCCCCTCCCATTCTTATATAGCCTCACCAACCGGTAAATGGGCCGGTAAAAAAGAATTTTAACCAGCTATAGCCGGTCAAAAGCCCATTTGGGCCCAAAAATGGGACAATTCTAGAAAATTCTAGGGAAATTTGGAAAAAAAACTTGATAATATAGAAGATATTTCAGAATTCCAGAATATTCTGGAATTTGAATTTTAAAGCCCATAAGAAATAGAGACCCAACCCAAGTCATGGGCCCAAATTCTGGAAAATTCTAGAACAAAAATGTATATATATATATAAATAAATATGTATATATATGTGTGTTCTGGAGAGTTCTGGATCGGGTCACGAGACACAAGAGACACAAGAGCAGTCAAACTGAGCCTCGAAGCTCACGAACCCTAGTAATAAGTACAACAATTAATATACCTTAATTTTCAACCCATAACAGAAGGGAAGACATGTTAATCATGTCAGATAGACATGAGAGCATTATAAAAGGAGCCAATAAAGTGTACCCGATGTTAGGTCACACAACACTATAGAATGGGGTTGAATATAGTGTTTATACAATCAAATCGATTTAGAACACAAGTATGTAACAATAATCAATTTTATTAAATATAATAAGCTCTATTACAAAGTAGGTTAAACTACTCTCTCAGTGATAAAGAATATCACTAAGTGCTGCTAGGTTATAATGTATAATGTTCTCGTGAATGATAACACTTATAGTGTAAACCCTAAGTTATGTTTATATAGTACACAGTTACAAGTTATCTTCTAATTGATAAGGAATAAAATTTTGTCTCCTAAAATATATCAATCAGATATTATCTTCTATAAGTATTCTAGATGTCCAACTCTTCATGCATATCTTCCTTTGTTTTAGTCCAGATCATCTCCTGTAAATCAACTGCATTCCTTATCTGAAGTACCCGCACTTAAGTCCTGATATAAATCCTGATGACCTTAAGTTCTAATATAAGTTCTGACTTTAGTAAGTTCTGATTTCCAGTAAGTCCTGATATTAAGTCCTGTTGTTAAGTTCTGAAACTAAACACAACAGATTAGACATGACATCTCAAATATATCTAACAATCTCCCCCAACTTATAAATTATGAAAAATATACAAGTTAATAGATTTGATGATGTCAAAAAAAATTAAGTACAAATGTAATGAGAGTTTATTTAGACAACTAACTATAAATTACAGTCCTTGTAGCTTTAACCAATCTTACTGAGTCAATTTGAATCCAAAGTGATTCTTGACAAAGTTTGATATCAGCTTCTCTTCTGCATTTCTCAGAACTTGAGCTATTGTAGCCTTTACTTGCTTCATTTCTTCATCTTGACTACCAATCTGGTAGATTGCAGTCCTAAGTGCTGAGATGTGATTTCTTTCTAATCCATCACCAAGTTTGATTACCCTTGGGTGAGATGAGTCTTCATTATAGCACAAACATTTCTCTTTCAGAATAACTTCAAGTTTAGCAAGATCCTTCTTTATGGGAATTTCACTTCCATCATCTTCAATTATATTTGGAATAAATTCTCCAACCCTTGATCCAGAGATTCTGGCTTTATCCCTTATGGTATTCATGATAAAATTTGACCATCTTCTAGTAATCTCAGACTTTATCTCCAAAAGATAATGAAAGAATTGAAGTTCTTTCAGAGATTTGTTCAGCACATCTGATTCTGACATTCTGTATGTTCTTCCATCTTCAAGAAACAGAATCAGATTTTCTTTGACATTACTCTTATCATGAGCATCTAGTACCATTTGAATAGATATAACCTTGTCAAGGTGTTTCTGTGTAACTTCCTCAAGTGCTTTGTCAGTTAATAAAAATGGATCTCTAGTAAGTACTTCAACTCATGTTTTGATCTTGGCTTCTTCAGAACCTAATCCAGCTCTCTCTCCTGCTTCTCTGGCTTTCAATCCAACAGTCATGAAATCAGATAGCAGTTGACTTTTCTTAGGATCTGATGGATTAACATTTTTTCATAGGAGTTTTCTCTTATTAGTAACTGTCATCTTGTTTAAATCAACTTGAGCTTTGTCAGAGGTCGATGTCTTCATGACTTGATCAGGATTTGCTGTTTCTTCTGTAGCTTGCTATTCTTCACTCTGAAAAACTTGAGCTATGTCAGAGGTTATCTTAGATTCTTCTGTTATCTATCTTCTTTTTATAGTTTCAACAGTTTCATCTTCAGCAGCTGTATCATCAAAAACTTGAACCATTTTGCACACTAGTTTCATCAGGATTTGAGGAATCTTCATCTCCAGTGTCTTTGTTGGTTCATTAATCTTTCCTTTCCCTTTTGCCTTGGGATCAATTTCAACTTGTGATCTTGTCTTGGGCTTTGAAGCCTCAGAAGTTTCCTTGATCACAATGCCTTTTGCCTTAGGCCTTGGAGGTTTCTTTGCGTTAGAAGCCTTAGATTTAAGATTTGTCTTCTCAGCTGCAAATCTAGCTTCCTCCTCCTTGAGAGTCTCTATATCCATTCCAGGATTATGCTTGAGAGATAATCTTCTATCAATTTCTTCATCAACTGTCTGAATCTTGGGATCTTTATAGTAGACTGTAGTCTCCCTTCCCTTAAGCTTCAGAGTTTATAAAAACTTCTGAGAATCTTGACTTCCTCCTTGAATGAGAATATCAGAACTTGATATCAGACTTTGATCATCATAACTTGCTTTCAGAACTTGAGCATTCACAGCTTCAGAACTTGTATTCTTCTGTGTAGAAGATTTTCTAGAGTCAGAAATTAGTTTCTTTGAAGAAACTTTGCTGCTTTGCCCTTGACCTTGACCTTTTCCCTTGCTAGGGTTTCCCTGGTTATCTTCTTTATCATCCTTCTTCTTCAGTACTTGACTAGTAGAGCATTTGGACTTAACTACCTTCTCCCCCTTTTTGGCATCATCTGGTAGGAGTAGAGAGAGTAGAAGTTCCACTGAAGATTGGATTTCATTCAGTTGAGTCTGTTGAGAGGCTTGATTCTGCAGGACCTCAGTCAATTGGGCCTGTTGCTTTTCTTGAACTTTCTCAATAGCCTCTACTTTCTCATGAATAGGTCTGATAAACCTGTTCTTGTCTAGCTTGAGCATTAGGTCAAGCTTATCAGCATTTTCCTTTAGTTTATCAACCTTGGCATGAGTAATGGAGTGTTGACCTTGAAGAATTTTAGTACCGAGAGCTGTGACTTTAAGTTGAGCTTTAAAGTCAGAATTTGTCAACAACTCATCAGCTTTTGCAATATGATCTGACAGAACTTTTGAGCTAGGAATGAAATCAGATTCATTCCACTTCTTGGTCCATTCAGCTCCCCTGTGAGTTTCTTCCCAAGGAACAGGAGCATCTTCTTCAACAAACTTTTTAAGCAGTGCCTCCTTTCCAAGAATTTGAGCTGGAGTATTTACTGGAGCACTGTCTCCAGAACTTGAGAGAAACTCATCATCTTCTGACAACACAAGAGTGTGTGTGGATGTAGGAGATTCTTGTACAACTTCATCTGTTTCCACATCCAGAATTGGAGTAGTTGGGATTTCAGCATTTAATGGAGAACAGGTGAAGTTGTCACTTATCCTTGTGGTGCTTCCAGATACAGGACATATGGAATGTTCAGCCTATGAATGTCAATTTCAGGATTTAATCCTGAATCTTCAACTTGAATATTTTCTTTGATAGGAGAGACATGAGGTGTGATCACTGTGTCATGACAGTGTTTCCAGGTGCTGAAAGGGCTTCAATTACCATAGGTTCTGATGAGATCAGAGATTCCTGATCCCCTTCCTCAGAGTGAGGTTGTGCCATATGCCTTCATGCTCTCATCTTCTTTGATCTTCTGGATGGTGGAAGAGTTGCTTGAGTGGCATCAGAACATGAAGTTCTTTTCCTTTTTAAAATGCCATTTCTGTAACACCCCCAGATCCGGGGTCGGGGATCCGGGTCGTCACGGTCTTTTTTTCCACAATATCACTTAACTTAATTAATAATAAATAAGCTCATGTTGTGGCCCACACTAACACACACCACAACACGTTATAGTCTCAGAGATGAAATTGAAATAAGTACAAGTCCTTGAATCCATAATTTAAAAGTTATTACAACCCAAAATGATTACTTGATAAGTTTATAGTTAATTGCCATTATCTGCCACAAGTTATAATTATACATAATTGATTCCCAAAAGTAGAATGCCTGATCTATAAATAGATCTACCTCTGCAGCTATAGAAGCTACGATATCAACGGGAAGACGCGGGACACTTCCCACGCGCTTGCGCTGGGTCTGCTTGAGTCTGGCCATCTTTCCTAACTGTTGTTGTGTGATGAAGAAATGAAGCAAGATTGAGCATTACAGCTCGCAAGATAATATATAGTATAAACAATAATGCAAGTATCTAAATGGATAATTTACTGGAAACCTTTATCAAGTGTAAGGTAATTACTTACTGGATATAAGCTTAAAGAAAGATGAAGTTACCAATTACTTCACTATACTTATACCATTTAGAAATCTACTTGAACTACCAATGTTCAAAGTATTCTAAGTTTTCGAAGTTTATCACATAGGTGGGACTACAACATAAGACTTGAATAGATTCGACCTTTGAAATATTATTGAATGAAATGAAGTTACGAGATACTTCATTAAGTCCCGATATATATATATATATATATATATATATATATCTCATACATTTCCTGAAAACCTCTGTCATGTAAAGTATGAACAGAGTTGCAATATCCAATGAATTTGGAAAGAAAAGAATTTTGGCTTAAACCCGATATATTGCTGATCAGGCAAAGATACCAATAAGTAACCTTTTCTACTAGTATATGGGCGAATTCCCCACTGGTCATCACCCTGGCCGCATTAGGACCTATGCTGGACTGCCACTTAGCCACTTACACATTGATGGACTCCCACTGAGCCACTTACACTTTCATGGACGCCCACTGAGCCCATGTTGCTTATGCCGACTCAAATAGATGGGCTTACTTCCCGAACGTTGGGCAAGTAATCAAAATATTTTCTCAAAACAGCAACCTCGTTGCGAATATAAAATACACCACAGAGCCGGATCCCTCAGGTTTTGAGCGAGTATTTAAATCCCCTTCGAAAGGAAGATCTTAAATCTAAAAATGAGTTTTGGGATCCGCTCTAACTTTTAAAAATCATTTTGAAGACTCGAAAACATTTTTAAGAATGTTTAGAGTGATGCTGATTTAATAAAATAAATCAGTCTCAATATATTAGAAAATATCTGAATATTATTATTTAAATAATATTCCCATAAGGATAATCCTTATAAAAATAATCGAAGTAGAAGTTTTAAAACTCATACTTGAAATGAATAATAAATAACCCAAGATATACTTATACGAAAGTACGATCTTTATTTGAATAATCGAAAATTAGTTTGATTATCGAAACATTATTCTTTAATAAAATAAAGAATATTATTTAATAAAATAAGCGGAGTCATAAGTCCTCGAATGAATATTCAAAATAAGATTCATTAAATAAAATAAAGTTATCGAATAAACCTTATTCGATTAATAATTTTGAAAACTATATCTATATCTATATATATATATATATTATACTCGGGAACATCGACTCCCGGTTTATAAAAATATTCACCTTCGGGTCCCCTATACTTAGGGTATACGCAACTACTGCTTATCTCAAGCATAGGTATTATGCAACTTATAAGCATTTGAATCAACGATTAGATATCAAGATTACGAAATAGGCATGCATATATACCATATCAGCATGCTCCAATATATCGCAAGATTTGCTAATAATAATCATGCACTTATCACAAGATAATGCATATACATATATACATCACAACAACAATTATACGGGTAGAAAACTTGCCTGAGCAACTGGGGTTGGTAAAAGGCCTAGGACGAGTCTGATAACCTATAAACAACATATAAGTTGGAATTAAACCAAAGTCGCTTAAGAAACTTGGCTTTAACCAATTAGACTCTAACGTTCGCTTTTGCGCTTAACGATTCACTTAAGTCGCTCGAGTACCCTCAGCTCCATCATTTTTAATAAATTAACCATTAAGAATTTTAAGGCGATTCTTTTGCGAGTACTCTACCAACTGCCTAATCCACTTTACATAATTGTTTCATACTCTAATTAGTCATTTAAGGGCCTTAACCAAGGTTTCAAAGTAAGGCGAGGGGTAATGGTTCGTTCGTGAAACGCCGTTACTTAAAACAGCCGTTTCTCCTAAACCGTACATCGGATTCAAGCGAACCACATATCAAAACGAAGCTCGTAACATGAGCTATCTAAAAATGGCAATGGTCAGAATTTAACAGTGAGTTCACGGGTCCTGAAGTTAAGAACAAAAACAGTCTAAGGAAAATTGGGCATTACGACAGCTATATTTACGCGATTACCTAATTTTAAACTACTCCAATCAATCCACAAATCAACCCACAATCAACATTACAACCAAACTCCATCCAGACTTCACTACAACAGTCCCAACATCTCAATATTTTCCAATTTATACTACCCCCAAACATGAACTAAAAGCTATACTTAAGTTCATTAACCAATAATCCAAGATTTACAACTCAAACTCATTACAAATCCAACCAAACTCTAAATATACATGAATCATGCTTCTAATGAACTATACCAAACATAAAAAGCTCTAAATATTCAATAATAAGGCTAGGGTAAGAGATTATACCTTCCTTGGTGAGTAGAAGTGACTAAGGAGCTTGAAACAACCTTTGGAAATCCTTACAAAAGCTATATCTAAACAAAAACACAAGATCAAAAGTTTCAAGTTCTTGAAAACACTATTCACTCTTTTCTTCCATGATTTATTGAAAGAGATTGTGAAGGAAATGGAAGCTTAGATTCATAGGATAGCTATATCTAAGTATAAGGAACCTTGGATAATTACCTCACAATTTAACAATGCTTGGATCTTGGTTTTGGATTTTCTTTTCTTTGAAAGGATGAAGAAGCCGAGAGCTTCCTTCTTGGAAATGGAAAGTCAACTCCAATTTTGTTTTGTGTTATGATATTTGTGGGTTGGTTGCTTCCTTTTGTTTGTTACTTAATTGTTACCATGGTAAAAATTGTGTGGCTCACAATCAACTAACCAACCCTTCCCACTTGTCATGCTTAGGTCATCAAGCTTAGGTCATCTTGTTACAATTGTCATCTTCTTGTTGGTGTGATGACATCATCATACCCTAACTTCTTTGATTAACCCTTAATTACTTGGCTAATGACCGCTTATCTGTTATACGGTTCGCTTAACTTTCGTTTCGCGTTTATCGTTCGAGGGATCATATCCGGGATCTTGTTACTTGGATTTCCCCTAAACCTTTCTCAATATTTTATATTCCTTTTTATGATCCTCTCTTAAAATCCTTGAATTTAAATCCTTTTTATCATGTTACCTTATACTCAATCCTTTCTGTATCTGGTGGGTTTTCAGGAAAAATCAAAGTGTTCGAATTTGGATTCTAACGAGCTTTACATACACTTATATACCATATAGAGTACTAATAAGATCTCAGAATATCAATAAAAGAACCCCTACATAGTGTGGCATGAAAAGTTTTCTTATTCAGCATAATCAGCAAAATCACTATTCATAAGGGTTACAAAAAGTCCAAAATTTTTGGGGTTATTACAGTCTCCCCTCCTTAAAAGGATTCCGTCCCGGAATCAGATAGAAAACAAGCGGGGGTACTTTTCTAGCATTGCGCTATCTAGTTCCCAAGTTGATTTCTCCACATTATGATTCTGCCATAGCACTCTGACTAGCTTGATCACTTTGTTCCGAAGCACCTGCTCCTTCTTATCCATAATCTTCACTGGTTTCTCCACGTAAGTCAGGTCTGGTTGTATATCCACCTGCTCGTACTATACTATGTGTCTGGAATCCCGATGATACTTCCTTAGCATTGACACATTAAACATATTATGAACTTGTTGTAGGTTCAGGGGTAAGGCTAGCTCGTAAGCTAACTTCCCAATCCGTCTTAGTATCTCAAAAGGTCCAATGTATCTTGGGCTTAGTTTCCCTTTCTTTCTGAACCTCATCAATCCCTTCCAAGGGGATACTTTTAGCAGTACTAAGTCCCCTACTTCATATTCTTTGTCCTTTTGGGCTAAGTCTGCATACTTCTTCTGTCGGTCTTGGGCTGCTATAAGTCATCCTCTGATAAGATCCACTATATCTTTGGTCCTTTGGACCACTTCGGGTCCGAGCATCTTTCCCTCCCCCACTTCATCCCAATATAAGGGAGATCGACACCTTCTTCCGTACAGGGCCTCATAAGGCGGCATTCCGATGCTGGCATGAAAGCTATTGTTATAAGAAGACTCGATCAACCGTAAGTGATCATCCCAACTTCCTAACTATTGCACAGACTCTCAACATATCCTCTAGTGTCTGGATGGTCCTTTCACTTTACCCGTCCGTTTGGGGATGGTAAGCGGTACTCATGTTTAATTTGGTTCCCGCACATTCTTGAAAGCTCCTCCAAAATCTGGAGTTGAATCTGGGGTCTCGATCTGAGACAATGGACGCTGGGACTCCATGTCGCATCACTATTTCCTTAAGGTATAAGTCCACCAGCTTATCGACTGTGTATCTCTCATTGATAGGAATGAAGTGAGCTGACTTTGTCAGTCGGTCTATAATTACCCATATGGCATCATAATTGGCTTTCGTCCTTGGTAAGCCTACAATAAAATCCATAGCTATCTGTTCCCATTTCCATTCGGGAATCTCCAGGGTCGTAAAAGTCTACTGGGTCTCTGGTGCTCTGCCTTTACTCTTTGGCAAGTCAAACATTTGCTTACCCATTCTGCCACGTCCCTCTTCATGTTGGGCCACCGGTAATACTCCTTCAAATCCCTATACATCTTGGTGCTTCCCGGGTGAATGGAATACCTTGAACTATGGCTTGCATCCAAAATCTCGTCTTTAAGCTCTTGAACATTCGGAACCCAAATCCTGTAGGAATACCTCATTATCCCCTTATCATCTCTCTCAATATGGATCTCTTCTCCTGTCATTGACTCTCTTCCTTCATTCATTACTTTTCTTGGCACAATCTAATCTTTTCCAATATCTCTGGCTGCATCGAGATCTCAAACAGCCTTTCAGTTGCGGTTTCGGTTACCTTTACTTCTATTTCCATTTTCTCGAAATCCCTTATCAATTCCTCCGAAGTTATTATCATTTTGAGTCTTTCCTTCCTGCTAAGGGCATCAGCCACCACGTTGGCTTTCCCTGGATGACAGAGAATCTCACAATCATAATCCTTGATTAGTTCTAACCATCTTCTTTGATGCATGTTGAGCTCTTTCTGCGTGAATATGTACTTGAGGCTCTTATGGTCTGTGACAAGAGTGTGTGTGGCTGTAGGAGATTCTGGTACAACTTCATCTATTTCCACATCCAGAATTGGAGTAGTTGGGATTTCAACATTTAATGGAGAAACAGGTGAAGTTGTCACTTGTCCTTGTGGTGCTTCCAGATACAGGACAGATGGAATGTTCAGCCTATGAATGTCAATTTCAGGACTTAATCTTGAATCTTCAACTTGAACATTTTCTTTGATAGGAGAGACATGAGGTGTGATCACTGTGTCATGACAGTGTTTCTAGGTGCTGAAAGGGCTTCAATTACCATAGGTTCTGATGAGATCAGAGATTCCTGATCCCCTTCCTCAGAGTGAGGTTGTGCCATATGCCTTCCTGCTTTCATCTTCTTTGATCTTATGGATGGTGGAGGAGTTGCTTGAGCAACATCAGAACATGAAGTTCTTTTCCTTTTTAAAATACCAGAACCCTCAGCTTCATTTTCCTTCTGATGAGTTACCTCTTCAACTGCTACCTCCTTCTGAAAAATTTCTTTTTCAGCTTCTATTGTCACAGGTTCTGTTGCATGAACCTGGACTTGCTCATCTTCATCTGATTCATCCCTTAGAATCATCCTTCTTCTTTTTGGTGGAGATTTAGGAACATATTTTTCTCTTGAAGGTTTGGGTCTAGATATTATAGCAGATTTTACAACTGGAACTTTTTGAGAAGTACCAGAGGTTGGTTAAGAGGATTGTGCTGGTTGGAAATAAGTTCTGATGGTAGGCTGTGGTTGTGGTTGAGAGGTTTGAGATGGTTGAGTATTGGTTGTAGGTACTGATGGAGGTTGAGAGGGTGCAACTTCAGGAAATTTGGGTGTGTATCTGTTGGGGTCAGAGTTTACTAAGAACTGTTTTACAAAATCAGGAATTTGAAGGGGTTTTAGTATCTCGTTCTTATTATCAGTAGATAACAAGTCTGTGAAGGCCCTTTTAGCAAGTTTAAAAGGTTGAATTGTCTCACTATAGTTTTGAGGCTTATCAGGACAACAAAAACTGTAAATTAATTGACAAAATCTAGCAAAATACACAGTATTTGGGTCCTCATTCATCCTATCCCCAATAAAACCCAAAATAGCAGTAGCATAATCAAAGTAAGTTTGATTTAGAAGTGCATACCCTATTTGCTGACTCAGAATGGGAATGGCATCAAAGTTGGAGCATTTGTTGGCAAAAGCTCTGGTGATGCAGTCAATGAAGTAACTCCACTCCCTTTTGATGTATGGCCTCTTCAGCTGTCCCAGCTTGGACAGACTTTTCTCATAGCCAAGATTGGCCATCATACCTTGTAGAAGTGTTTCTTCAATCTGAGCATTGAAAGTGTAATTTTCTGGCAGATGTAGAGCTTGTCTAACAGTAGACAAGTTAACCAGATGCTCATCTTCCCCTGTTGTGAAGATAATACTTGGGGATCCAACTTCACCACCATCATCATAAACGCCACTCCTCCAAAACTCCAGTATTTGAGTTCCTGAGAGTAATTGTGGTTGGGTCAAAGCATACCCAATTTCACTGTTAGCCAGAAAGTCCTGAACGAAATGAAGATCTGATGGAGTATCATCCTTGCTGAGAATACCCATGTAGTTATTAGGGAAGAACTTGGATCCATTAAAGATGATGTCCTTGGGTGCCATTTCTGTAAAAAATTAAGTGAAAAGTTATGTGTATGAAAGGTGTTTGATAAAATGCCTGTAAGAAATAGCTTCAGAGAATATTAGAAAGTGAGAGAGAATAAGAGAGATTAGAAAATAAGAATAGTAGGTAAAAGATTATAAAATCTTTTAACTCTCTTATTTATACACTCCACGTGACAACGACTATTTTTGTGAAGCATAACAAACTTTTTACACCTGGCAGCATGGAAACAGTAAAAAAAGTAATGAGTGGGCACGGTAATCGTGTAGTAATTATTGCTCACATGCTGTTACCAAAACAAACACGCAACCCATTAACCAAATGATTATCACTGTTTTTATCTCACTTAATTATTTTCTGACAAAATATAACCGTTACAGTAAATACTAAAAATAAGCCAAGTAATTAAATAATGCCACGTAAGCATCAGAGTTTCCATCAGGATTTGCATCAGAACTTGACTATTATCAGAATTTAACGGTCATCAGAACATGGCTTCTTTACTCAAAAAGTGAATGACTATTTCTGTGATTCTTCACACAAATACTGACTGGTTTCTTCAGAGTTTAATCATCAGAACTTGTCCTCAGAAATTATGCAAATAATACTTAACTGTTTGTCAGAAACAACTTAATCACCACAGTAATTTTCATCATTCATATGGAATGAGAGTGTGTGCATTTGCAAATGATCAGATAAAGATTAAAGTCTGATAAACTTCAGATATCTTAGAAATAAGGCATAACTAAGAAAAATGCTTAAAATCTGTCTTTAATTTTGAAGTCTACTATAGAATAAATTTATGCAAGAGTCCACCTCAACTGTTTGTGCTTATTTTATGTATCTTTTGACATTCTTTTTACACTGGATTCTCAGTGTAAATGAGTCACAACTGCTATAGAATTTATGCTATTATCAGAATATTTCTTCAGTAATCAGAGAATATGAAAAGTCACCAAAAAAAATTTATTTGCTTTTCTAATGCATATAACTTAATACCAGCAATGCACTTGGGTCTTCCCTTTCACATATTTACTCTAGATCTCAAAGGAGTACCTGACTTCAATTATTCTTTTCTTTTGTTTTCTTCAGGTAAGTGAGGCTTATCAAGCATGTAGTTCATCCTTAAGATTTACTGACATCAGAATTTGACAGATAAGAAACAATAATCTAGTTTGCGACTTAGTAATAAGATACACAAAGTAAATTTGACTAAGATCAAAATCAGAGTTTGCTTGTGTTATGGATTTCCACATAAATAACTAATTCAAACATGGGATACACAGTTTGTTAAAGACTACTTAGTCAGCATCTAACAAATAATCCTCATTGGATTGAATAGTCACAGAACATTCAAAACACTATCAGAGTATATAGAATCACATCAGATAATAATTAGTATTTAATATATTACAATTTAAGCACAGATTACATGGAGACAAGACAATCTGTAAACACTGATCATAAAGTCTGATGCATAAGAACAAAAACTAAACAGATTTTGAGAAAGAACCTGAAACCATTCCAAGTTCATTTACTAGTCTTGTAAAAGTAGCTTCACATAGTGGTTTTGTGAAGATATCTGCTAGTTGTTGATCTATTGGAACAAAATGTAATTCCATTGTACCTTCCATCACATGTTCCCTTATAAAATGGTACCTTATGCTGATGTGCTTTGTCATTGAGTGTTGAACTGGATTACCTGTCATAGCAATAGTACTTTGATTATCACAATAAATGGGTATTTTAGAAAATTCTAACCCATAGTCCAGTAACTAATTCTTCATCCAAAGAATCTGTGCACAACAACTTCCTGCAATAATATATTCTTCTTCTGCAGTTGATATGGAAATTGATTTCTGTTTCTTGCTAAACCAAGAAACCAATCTGCCTCCAAGAAATTGGCAGCTTCCACTAGTGCTTTTCCTGTCTATTTTACATCCTGCAAAATCTGCATCTGAGTAACCTATTAGCTTGAAATCTGATTCCCTAGGATACCACAATCCTAGATCAGCTGTACCCTTGAGGTACTTGAAAATTCTTTTCACAACTATTAGATGTGGTTCTCTTGGATCAGCCTGAAATCTTGCACAAAGACAGGTAGCATACATGATATCAGGTCTACTTGCAGTTAAATAGAGTAAATGGCCAATCATACTTCTGTAGTTAGTAATATCTACTGATGCTCCAGTATCTTTATCTAACTTGGTGGCAGTGGCCATGGGAGTGGATGCAGTTGAACTTTCTTGTATTCCAAATTTCTTGAGTAAATTTCTGGTGTACTTGGATTCATTTATGAAAGTACCTAATTCAGTTTGCTTGACTTGAAGTCCCGAAAAATAGCTAAGTTCTCCCATTATACTCATTTGATATCTTGACTGCATTAACTAGGAAAATCTTTCACAAAGTTTTGTATTTTTAGAGCCAAAGATGATATCATCAACATATATCTGTACCAAAAGTAAGTCCTTTCCATGGTTGAGGTAGAATGGAGTTTTATCAATTATGCCTCTGGTAAATCCACTTTCCAGAAGGAATTGAGCTAAAGTCTCATACCATGCTCTTGGAGCTTGCTTAAGACCATAAAGTGCTTTGTCAAGCCTGTAGACATGATTTGGAAATTTTGGATCTACAAAGCCTGGAGGTTGTTCAAAATATACCTCTTCTTCCAATTCTCCATTGAGAAAAGCACTTTTCACATCCATTTGAAAGACTTTAAACTTCTTGTGAGCAACATAAGCCAAAAAGATTCTTATGGCTTCCAATCTAACAATTGGAGCAAATGTTTCATCATAGTCAATACCCTCATATTGAGAGTAACCTTTAGCAACCAGCCTTGCTTTGTTTCTTGTAATTATGCCATCATTGTCAGTTTTATTTCTGAACACCTATTTTGTGCCAACAATTGATCTGTTCTTTGGTCTTGGAACTAGGGTCCATATTTTATTTCTTTCAAATTCATTTAACTCTTCCTGCATTGTTTGCACCCAATCAGCATCTTGAAGAGCTTCTTCCACTTTCTTTGGTTCAGTTTGAGATAGAAAGGAATGATAGAGACATTCATTTGATATTGCTGTTCTAGTTCTGACACCTGCTTAAGGATCTCCAATTATTAAGTAAGGTGTATGTGATTTAGTCCACTTCCTTGCAGATGGAAGTTGATCTCTAGAACTGGATCCTCTCCCATGATCCATGCTATCTCCATCAGCATTTTCTATTGCTCCCCCTGTAGTTATACTCTCTGAAATTTCAGAATTTGAGTTGGATCCTTCAGGAATTGAAGAATCAGAGTTTTCAAAATTATCAGAATTTGGCTCATCAGAACTTGATGAATCAGAACTTGAAGAGCCAGTGACAGGTTTCGATGCTTCTTGAGAGTCTTGTAAAACAAGCAGTCTGCACAGCTTCAGCCCAAAAATAGGTTGGTAGATTTGCTTCATCAAGCATAGTTCGTGCAGCCTCAATAAGAGTCATGTTCTTTCTTTCTACAACTCCATTCTGCTATGGAGTTCCAGGTACAGAAAATTCCTGCTTTATTTCATGCTCTTTGCAGAACTCTTCCATGATTGAATTCTTGAACTCAGTGCCATTATCACTTCTTATGATTTTAACAGAATCTTTGACTAATTTATCCAGCTGTCTGACATGATCAATTAGAGTAGATGCAGTTTCATTCTTCTTGTGCAAGAAATACACCCAAGTGTATCTTGTGAACTCATCCATTATAACCATAGCATATTTTTTCTTTGCAATGGACATGACATTGACTGGACCAAATAGATCAACATGCAGTAAGTGATAAGGCTCAAGAATTGAGGATTCAGTTTTGCTCTTGAATGGAGATTTTCTTTGTTTTGCCTTTTGACATGAGTCACAAAGACCATCAGGAGCAAATACTGATTTTGGCAGTCCTCTCATAAGATCTTTCTTTACTAGCTCATTTATGTTGTTGAAATTTAAATGAGAGAGTCTCTTGTGTCAATTCCAGTTTTCTTCAATTGATGCTCTACTTAACAGACAGATTGCAGAACCATCAAAGTTTGTTGAAAGTCTGGCTTCATATATGTTACCATGTCTGTAACCTTTCAGAACCACTTTGCCTGTAGAATTACTTACAACTTCACATTGTTCTTTAAAGAAATCCACATGATAACCTCTGTCACTGATTTGACTTACACTTAGCAGATTGTGTTTAAAGTCCTGAGACAAGAGCTACTGTTTCAATTATGATATTCCCAAGATTGATATTGCCATATCCCAGAGTCTTTCCCATATTGCCATATCCCAGAGTCTTTCCCATATTTCCATCTCCATAAGAAACTCCTGGGCCAGTTTTCTCCATAAAGTCTGATAGTAGGGCTTTATTTCTAGTCATATGTCCTGAACATCCACTGTCCAGAACTAGGATGTTTTTCCTGTTGCCCTGCAATCACAAAGACCACTATTCGTTAGTTTTAAGGACCTAGACTTGCTTGGATCCTTTGGCCTTTTTAAGTTTGTTAGCATTTGCAGCGGATTTAGTTTTAAAGTTTATGCTAACATGCTTCTTATCAGACTTTATATCAGATTTTGCATCAAAATTTACACTAGAAGGAATTACACTAACTTTCTTCAAAGAAGATTTTATTTGATAATAATCATAGTACAAACTATGATATTCCTTACAAGTATAAATAGAATGCCATAAACTACCACAATGAAAACAAGGATTTTGTGGTTTATACCTAACAGACTGACTCTTAGCTCCTGATCTAGGAGGTAAAGAGCTTATATCTTTATTTTTACTGCAAAAAGAAGCAAGATGGTTAGAGTTTCCACAATTATAGCATTTCTTTCTAGGAGCATTAGGAACATGCATATAATTATTGCTTTTATTCACACCTTCCTTTCCATTCCTATTTTTTCTAGCTTCCTTTACCTTGTTCACATTTCTAATCTCTTTCATCTTATGCTTAAGCTGCTTCTTTATCATTAAACTTATGTTTACTTCAGCTGGTTTATCCTGTTTTAATTTGTCAGAAGTTGAATTTTCTTTGACTTCTGTTTTAGAATCATTCATCTTTTCAGATTTTGTCACATCAGTTTTTGCAACAAATTTACAGGATTTACCATTGGCTTTTCAGCTTTCTTGGTAAAGTTTGATTTATATGACACAATTTCCTTTTCTTCTTTATCATCTAGGTAACCTAGTCCTTCTTTCCAATTTCCATTTTCTAAGATTTTCTGAGTTGTTCTTCCAGAGTTACTCCAAGTTTTGATTATCTCCTTTTCCTTTTCCAGTTCAGATTTAAGAGATTTATTCAATTTTAGCACTTCATCTCCAACATACAAAGCCTCATCTCTTTCTTTCTGAGTTTGATGGAACATAACTAACTCCTTTTCTAAGTAGTCATTTCTGTTTCTAAGAGCAAGACTTTCAGATGTTAATCTTTCATTTGTTAAAGTCTGATCTCTAAAACTAATGGACATGGTTTTAAGATATAATCTTAGCTCAGAAATATCATCAGTATGAAAAGCAAGAGTTGATTGAGGTACCTTCAATTCAGCAGCATCAGAACTGTTATCAGCATTTGCCATCAAGGCATAGTTCACCTCTTCTTTAGAATCTGAAGTGTCTGCCCAACTTTTCTTCTTTGTGATAAGTTCCTGGCCTTTATCACTTTTTCCTTTCTTGCAGTTAGGAGATATGTGTCCTCTTTTACCATAATTGTAGCATTTGACGTTTGAGTTGTCTCCTCTGTCAGACTTTCCTCCTTTTCCTTCAAACTTTCTGAACCCTTTCTTTTCAGAACTTCCACCTTTCCTGGAAAACTTCTTGCCCTTTCTGAATTTCTTGTAGGCTATCTTTGTGATACCCTTCACCATAAGAGCACACAATTGCATAATCTCTGCATCAACATCCACTTCAGATAAATTTTCAGATTCTGAATCATCATCATCAGAATATAATGACTCTGAATCAGACTGTATGATGAGAGCCTTTCCTTTGCCCCTCTTTGAGACAACCACTTTAGGAGATTCCTCCTCAATTTTAAGAGCAACTATCTTTGACTTTCTTCCATGCCTTTTGCTCCTTTGATCCATCTCAAGTTCATGAGTCTTGAGCATACCATAAATTTCATTAAGAGTAGTTTCAGCAAGGTCATAGTTGTCTCTTATGGTAGTAGACTTCAAATCCCAATTTTTAGGAAGAGCTAAAAGGAATTTTATATTTGAATCTTCAAGATCATATTCCTTGTTCACCAGTGATAGACCACTCAAGAGTTTGGAAAACCTGTCATATAAATCAGTTAATGATTCATCAGCTTTTGAATCAAAGTGCTCATACTCTTGTGTGAGTATAGTCTTCCTGTTCTTTTTGATTGCATCAGTTCACTGGCATCTTGTCTCCAAAGCATCCCATATCTCCTTTGCAGTCTTGCATCCAATTACCCTGTTTGACATGACATTGTCAATTGCACTATGCATCAGATGCCTTACCCTTGCATCCTTGGCAATATATGAGATGTCTTTAGCTCTGTAATCACCTTTCTCCTTTGGTATCATCTTTGCTGGTTGATCAACAACTGCAACAAAGAGCTTGGTAGGCTTATATGGTCCATCATTAATTCTATCAAGGTATTCTGGATATGTGGCTTCTAGAAACATAGCCATCTTTACCTTCCATATAGGATACTCAGATGCTCTCAGTATGGGAACCCTGATGGTTTCATATCGACCGTGGGTTTGATTGTTTTGAGTAACTTGAGTTTTGGTGGGCTTAGTTGGAGTTTGTGTTTCTTCATACATGATTGTAAACTGGATCTCATTGTTTGTATATCAACAGAGAGGCTCTGATACCACTTGTTAAGTCACACAACACTATAGAAGGGGGTTGAATATAGTGTTTATACAATCAAATTGATTTAGAACATAAGTATGTAACAGTAATCAAGTTTATTCAATATAATAAGCTCTGATATAAAGTAGTTTAAACTACTCTCTCAGTGATGAACAATATCACTAAGAGCTGCTAGGTTATAATGTATAATGTTCTCATGAATTATAACACTTATAGTGTAAACCCTAAGCTGTGTTTATATAGTACACAATTATAAGATATCTTCTAATTGATATGGAATATAATTCTGTCTCCTAAAATATATCAATCAGATATTATCTTCTACAAGTCTTCTAGCTTTCCAACTCTTCATGCATATCTTCCTTTGTTTAAGTCCATATCCTTTCCTGTAAATCAGTTACATTCCTTATCTGAAGTACTCGCACTTAAGTCCTGATATAAATCCCGACGGCCTTAAGTTCTGATATAAGTTCTGACTTCAGTAAGTTCTGATTTTCAGTAAGTCCTGATATTAAGTCCTATTGTTAAGTTATGAAACTAAACACAACAGATTAGACATGACATCTCAAATATATCTAACACCCGGAGATACCAAACGTGTTCTATATCTATCATCTGCTGGATAACATTAAAAAAAATCAAAGAAAATCAAAAGAGGATAAAGGAAGAATTCATATCTGCTGCATATGCCTATAATGTGAAAAAGTTCAACTATCATATTAAAGGACTTGAGAAGTGTTTCCCAGTGAAGATATAATTGTTTAAGGGGGGTTGGATACAATTGTATAAATATTTCGAACAAGTAATAAAATATAACAGCTTTTTATATTTCTGATAAAAACTGTTACAAAATCCTCTCAAGAAATACTGATGTTCTTGAGAGCTGCTAGGTCGAATGATACTCGAGATCGATACACTAAGTGATGACCTAAACTGTGTTTATATACTACACTGCTACAACAAATCAATCTAAGATATATATTATCAAAAGCTAACTGAAACTGATACATATCTTCAACTGAATAGATAAAGTCCTATAACTCAGACATAAAAGATATCTGCTCCAAATTACAAGGAACATAACAAATCCTTTAAGCAGACTGTCTTCAAATACTGATGACATCCAAATGCTGATGACATGCCAAATCCTGATGACACATCAGTTCCTGATGACACCCGAACAGCCAGATCCTGAGCTTCTTCTGATCATTGAGAATTCAATATGTAACACTCTCCCCCAATTTATGCTTAATATAATGAAGCATAAATTCCATTCTCAATGATGCCAAAACCAATCTACAAAATGTACAAGGAGTAAAGCTTACTTCAGTATCTTCAGATAACTGACAGTTATTCCAAGAAAGTTTTTCAATCTTTCTTCCTCCTTGTCTCGTAGGACTTTAACAAGCTTTTTCTTCAACTCTCTCTTTTCTTCAGTGTCTTCTCCAAGCTGATAGATGGCTGATCTTAACTTAGAAATTGAGCTTTTGCTTATCTCAAGATAACCAATCAACATGAAGCTTAAACTGACATCTTCATGATCAGGACTGAAGGATAACTGAGGACTGTTGAGAAAAACTTGTAGTACTGCAACTCCCTTTTTCATCTGCATTTCTTGACCAGTATAAGTTCTGTACTCAGGAACATAATCACCATTATATTTATCATGTTTTGTCATGACTCTTTTTCTGATGACTTCAAGTATCATAGAAGACCAGTTTCTAGTGACACTGTTCTCAATTCTAAGAAGATAATGAATGTATTTCAATTCTGTCACAGTCTTCATTAAGAATTGCTGCAATGTAAAGCTTTTTACTTTACCATCCCTGAAAAAGTACAAAATCTCTTCTCTGACATCATTATCATTTATCTTTCTATGAGCAATCTTCACAGCTTCAACTTTCTCAAGATGTGAAGGAGAAATTCTTTCACCAAGATTTTCTGTCAGAGTATTTGTATCCAGCAGATCAAAACTTAAAATCTCCATATTAGAATGACCAATGCCTCCTCTGGTTCGAGATTTGATAAGTTTCAGTTTTTCATTGTATTCCACCCAAGAAGGCTTCTTGATGGACTTATCAACAACTTCTTGTTCTGAAATAGAATCTCTTATTCCAATTGACACAAATTCAATATGCTTGAACCCTTTAGAATAATCGAATGTATGAATGTTTTTCCATCTTCTATTCTTCTTGCTGAGAGGAGCATAGTTTGAAGATAAATCATGAGTCTTCTCTTTTGCTTTATGCCATAACTCCCTCTTTGATTTTAAAACTCTCTGAAAATATCATTTGCATGCTTGATCAACTTCCCTTCTATCAATCTTTTCTTTTTCATCAACCTCTGAAATATGAGGAGTGATTACTGGAGAAGGTGCTGACTCATTTAATGTTTTGATCACTTTTTCATCAGAGTTAAAATCAGTTACCAGGTTCACAACATTAGGATCTGCTTTTACCTCAGGATTTATGTCTGCATTAGGAGTTACATTCTGATTTGCTGTATCAGCTTGATCAATGTCAGTGGCTGATCTTTTCATCCTTGGTATAATCAACTCTTCTAGATTATGAACTTCTTTATCTTCTTCATTTCCTTGTACAGGAACATAACCTTCTCTGGATAGAAAATTCAGAAAAGTAGAGTTGAATGCAGTCACTTGACTTGATTTAAAAGTTCTTCCTCCTCTTCCTCTTCCTCTTACTCTTGAAGATCTACCACCTCTTTTTCATTTTCCCTTAAAAGTGTTAGCTTTAGCTTCAATTTGAGCCAAAAGCTCCTTTTGTTGCATAACCGCTTCTTCAAGTGTTTGATCAGGAAATTCTTCAGTTATATACCCAAGAGCACTCCTAGCATTCTTTTGCTCAAACCTCTTGTCTTTGTAGTACAAGATAATCTCTTCACCTGTTTCCTTATGACTATAAGGAAAGAACAACCCTTTAGCATCTGCTAAATTAGAGATTGTATCATCATCATCCTCAGGAGAACCATCAGTAGTCTTGTGCTTGGCTTTATAAGCACCAGTAGACTTCCTTTGTCCTGAAGGATCATTCTTCTTGGAATGTTGAGTTTGTTGAGCAATAGAAGCAATTTGAACATCTGTAACTGGATTTTTCTTATCACTATCATCATCAATATCTTTATCTTTTGTCTGGATAGAATCTGGTGTACATTTTGTAGAAACTATCTTCTCCCCCTTTTTAGCATCAGTATTTGAAAGAAGAGAAAACAGAGCATCCAGTTTGTCACCTATAGAAGAAACCTTATCTTCTAAGGAGGAAAGTCTAGAGGCCATGCTGTCTTGAGATTTAACATCTATAATGGTATTTTTCACACTTTTAATTTCAGCTGAGTTAGGTGTATGAAGCAAAAATCCATCAATTTTCTCCTTGACACCAGCATGAGACTTCTTCATTTCATCAAGATCAGAGTGAATTCCTTTAACAGAAATATTTGTGGCCTTAAGATGCAACTTCAGATCAAGAGTTTGAATTTCATCATAGGCACGATGAATATATTACAGGCCAACAGCAGACGAGATAGAAGTATTTGCAAGTCTCCATTTATATTCCCACTCTGTCTGTCTAAAGTGTTCAGCATCAGCATTGTAATAAGAAGGATTCTCATTGAATTGCGAAGAAGAACCAATATTGGACTTCTTAGATGCATCAATCGCAGTCTTAAGCTGAGATGTGTCAGAATCATCTTGATCACTATCATTATTAGAATCAGACAAGCCATCAGAAGAATTTGCAGAATCAGGCACAATTGCCTTGCCTTTATCCAGATTCTTTGCAAGAGATGCCTGTGGCTGATGAGATCCTGAAACAGAAACAAGGTAACACCTAAATCTCTCTGTTCTTTTCAAGTGATCTCATCACTTCTCACACAATGTATTACTTTTAAGAGTAATATTATTCTCACAGAAGAAACTTTATAAGTAAAGAAAAACTTATAAGATTCTTGTCTCAAAGCTACCTCTCCTTTTGCCAGTTGAGGACACTGCCACTCAATTTTTTTTTTAATCAGATATTTTCACACAGTCTCACAGAAAGGCTCAATCACACATTTATCAAAGAAATAAGAGATGGCTGAGAAGAGTTGTATGCTTGTCATATAAATAGAGGTAACCTCAAGGAAGAGACTATTTATAATCATACAAACATGAGAATATATGAAAAGTTAGCAATAACTGAAGGTGAGTCCTCAAGTGGAAGTGATGAAAGTGGAGGAACAAACAACACATCAGGATGCTTTTTCAAACTAGCAACCAGTAATGGATCATCAATCATAGCCAATGTAGTTGAAGGATGATTCTCAGTAGGAGTTGTTGCAACATCATGATTTGATCTGTCAGGAGAAGGTGAAAGACCAGCATCAGTACTTTGAACTGATGGTTCTTGTTGAGTCTGAGATATGTGAGCTGCTTCAGCAATGCTTGGTGAAGGTTCTTGTGTGCTCTTCTCAAAAATAGGATCATTGATGATTGCATCCACCCGTGATAATATCTCCTGATGAGTTTGCTTTTCCTGTAGTAGTTAAACAGAGTCAGCAAGAAGATCACTCTGAGCAATATTAACAATGATATGAGCAGCCTCGGTGTCTGCATCTTCCCTTTGAAAAGATGGTTCTTGTGTGACTGGATGTGTTACAGTTGCTAAATCCCTTTGAGATCTAGGTTCTTGTATACTAACATCCTTGTCAAGAGGCTGTGTCTTCTTCTTCTTTCTGATATATCCAACTACTTCTTTTTAACTGGCTCTTTGCAGTTTTCTTGTGTTCAGCAATTGCTTCAATTACTGGAAGCTTGTTAGACTGAGCACTAGCATCAGTAGTTGGCTCCTTGGTTCCAGTAGTGTCAATCAAGTCATCAGGATGTCGATCAATGGACTTCTTGATTGTTGATAATTATTTTGTATGATCAGTCTTTTTTTCCTGATTGGAAATCAGTCTTCTTTCTTCTCACTCTCACTCAGTGAGGCTTATTTAGCTTTCTGTCCAGATGTGACAAATTTCTTAAATAGCCTTTTCTTTATTACAACTGATGTCTTTTGAGAGACAACATAGGAGGCTAATTTATGAGCTTGATGTGTTTGCTGTTTAGAAGAAGAAATGTTTGGGTTAGAAACAAGATGGGTGGTTTCTTGATTCTCAGCATCAGGAACTGTGACAGAGGTGCCAGCATCAGGATTTGCAGGCACTTGTGTAGGAATAGGTCTAATTCTTAACATAAATTTCCTGATCTCTCTAGGAAGAAAAGGTGGTCCCAAAAATTTATTCTTTGCAGCCCTTTTAATATGACCAGTGATTGCTTTTTCAGAAATTTGAAAAATAGGGAGTAATTCATCATCATCAAAATTAGCATTAGGGCATAGATAATTGAATATCAGTTGTAAAAATCTAGTATACCCTATTACTCCTGAAGCATCTGCTCTCCTAGAAATTATGAACTGTAATATAGTATTACCATAATCAAAATTACCAGAGTTAAGAAGAGAGTACCCAATTCTCAGAGAAGTGGATGGAAGAGCATCAAAGTTTGTTGTCTTATTCAAGAAACATCTACTGATGCAGTCATAGAAAAAGTTCCACTCTCTTTTCAGTTTAGTCCTGGCAAATTTTCCAATGGTTGTGATTTTTCCTTGATAGCCTAAATTCCTTAGCATATCAAACATCAACTCAGTGGTATGAGTGTTAGGAACACCATCAAGAGCAGGCAATCTCAAGGCTTGAAGCTGAATATCAACATCAACTTCATATCTTTGGCCTTTATACTCAAAGAAAAAGCCAGTGTTTGTTGAATTTACCACTGCTATATTCCAGACCTGCATGACAGCCCTGTATGACACCTTAACAGGATTCAGACGTTGTCATTATGTGAATATCTTGTGAGAGAGAATAACCTGAGATGTGCATAGTGAAACTATGTGTATGATGAATTGTGTCACAAAATTTCTTCTGGTTTTATAGCTTCACTATTCAGAGATAGGTATAACACACTCGTATGAAGAAGGTAACTTAGTGAATTTGACTTCGAAAGGATGAATGAGGTTCAAAAATACAGGAAAGGACAAAGAATATGAAGTAGGGGACCTAGTGTTGTTGTAGGTATTCCCTTGGAAAGGATGAATGAGGTTAAAAAGACAGGAAAGCTAAGCCTACGAATTGTTGGACCCTTCGAGATACTACGACGGATTGGGAAGTTAGCTTACGAGCTAGCCTTACCCCCAAACCTACAACAAGTTCATAATGTGTTCCATGTGTCAATGCTAAGGAAGTATCATCGGGATGCCAGACACATAGTGGAGTACGAGCAGGTGGATATGCAACCAGATCTGATTTACATGGAGAAACGAGTAAAGATTATGGATAAGAAGGAGCAGGTGCTTCGGAACAAAGTGATCAAGCTAGTCAGAGTGCTATGGCAGAATCATAATGTGGAAGAATCAACTTGGGAACTAGAGAGTGCAATGCTAGAAAAGTACCCCCATTTGTTTTCTATCTGATTCCGGGACGGAATCCTTTTAAGGAGGGGAGACTGTAATAACCCCAAAAATTTTGAACTTTTTGTAACCCTTATGAATAGTGATTTTGCTGATTATGCTGAATAAGAAAACTTTTCATGCCACACTTTGTAGAGGTTCTTTTATTGTTATTATGAGATATTATTAGTACTCTATACGGTATATAAGTGTATGTAAAGATCGTCAGAATCCAAATTCAAACACTTTGATTTTTCCCGAAAATCCACCAGATACAGAAAGAATTGAGTATAAGGTAACAGGATAAAAAGGATTTAAATTCAAGGATTATAAGAGAGGATCATAAAAGGAATATAATGTATTGAGAAAGGTTAAGCGAACCCAAGTAATAAGATCCCGGGTATGATCCCTCAAATGATAAACGAGAACGAAAGTTAAGCGAACCGTATAACAGATCAGCGATCATTAGCCAAGTAATTAGGAGTTAATCAAAGGGGTTAGGGGATGATGATGTCATCACACCAACAAGAGGAAGACAAGTGTAACAAGATGACATAAGTAGATGACATAAGCATGACCAAATGGGAAGGGTTGGTTGGTTGATTGTGAGCCACACAATTTTTACCATAGTAAAAGGTTAATTAACCAACAAAAAGGAAGCAACCAAGCAAACACATTCATTTCTCTTCCCCCCATCTCCTTGCTCACGGTTTTTTGAAGAAAAACAAGAAGAAAAATTTCCAAACCCAAGCTCCACTCAATCATAATTCAAGAGGTTTGTTTCTTTGGATCCTATATTTCATAACTAAGAAGAGCAAGTAGTTTGAGTGCTTGAATCAAAGGTTTTCTATCTCAAACAAATCATTTTATTTTAGGGTGAATAGTAACTTTCAAGAACAAATTTTTGATTCTTGATTTTATTTGTAAGGTCAAGGTAGCTTAAGCATAGATTAAAGCTTCCATTGTCATTCCAAGGATCTTTCATTGATTAAAAGCTTCAAGGAAGGTATAAAACTTCAAACCCTAGTTTTAATTTGAATATTTAGGAGTGGTTTTGATTAATATAGTTCATGAGAAGCATGATGCTTGTATATTTAGAGTTGGGTTGGATTTATAATGAGTTTGGAGTTGTAAATCTTGATTATTGATTAATGAACTTAAGTATAAGCTTTTAGTTCATGATTGAGAGTAGTATAAATTAGAAATCTTGAGATTTTGGGGCTGTTGTAGTAGAGTATGGATGGAGTTTGTTTGTAGTAATGATTTTGGGTTGATTGTGGATTGATTTGGAGTGGTACAAATTTGGTAATCGCGTAAACATAGCCGTCGTAATGCCCGATTTACCTTAGACTGCTTTTGTTCTTAACATCAGGACCCGTGAACTCACTGTTAGGTTTTGACCATTGCCATAATTGGATATTTCATGTAACGAGCTTCGTTTTGATATGTGGTTCGCTTGAATCCGATGTACGGTTTAGGAGAAACGACCGTTTTAAGTAACGGCGTTTCGCGAACGAACCATTACCCCTCGCCTTACTTTGAAACCTTGGTTAAGGCCCTTAAATGACTAATTGGGGTATGAAACAATTATGTAAAGTGTATTAGGCAGTTGGTAGGGTACTCGCGAAAGAATCGCCTTAAAATTCTTAATGGTTAATTTATTAAAAATGGTGGAGCCGAGGGTACTCGAATGACTTAAGTGATTCGTTAAACGTAGAAGTGACCATAAGCGAACGTTAGGGTTCAATTGGTTAAAGTCTAGTTTCTTAAAGCGACCGGGGTTTAATTCCGACTTATGTTGTTGTTTATAGGTTATCGGACCCACTCTAAGCTTAAGTCTATCCGGGAACACTCAGGCAAGTTTTCTACCCGTTATACTATTGTTGTGATGTATATATGTATATGCATTATCTTGTGATAAGTGCATTATTGTTATTAGCAAATCTTGCGATATATTGGAACATGTTGATATGATATATATGCATGCCTGTTTCGTAATCTTGATATCTAATTATTGATTCAATTGCTTATAAGTTGCATAATACCTATGCTAGAGATAAACAGTAATTGCGTATACCCTTAGTATAGGGGACCCGAAGGTGAACATTTTTCTAAACCGGGAGTCGGTGTTCCCGAGTATAATATATGTATATTTATATATATATAAATAGTTTTGAAAACTATTAATCAAATAAGGTTTATTCGATAACTTTATTTATTTAATGAATATTATTTTGAATATTCATTCGAGGACTTATGACTCCGCTTATTTATTTAATGAATATTATCTTGAATATTCATTCGAGGACCTATGACTCCGCTTATTAATTAGTGAATATTATCTTGAATATTCATTCGAGGACTTATGACTCCGCTTATTTTATTTAATGAATATTATTTTGAATATTCATTCGAGGACTTATGACTCTGCTTATTTATTAAATAATATTCTTTATTTTGATTAGAGAATAAGGTTTTGATATTTCAAACTTATTTTCGATTATTCAAATAATGATCATACTTTAGTATATAAGTATATCTTTGGTTATTTATTATTCAATTCAAGTATGAGCTTTTAAAACTTTCACTTCATTTATTTTTATAAAGATCATCCTTTATGGAAATATTATTTAAATAATAATATTCAGATATTCTCCAACATGTCGGGACTGATTTATTTTATTAAATCAGCATCACTCCAAATATTCTCAAAAATGTTTTCGAGTCTTCAAAATGATTTTAAAAGTTAGAGCGGATCCCAAAACTCATTTTCAAATTTAAGATCTTCCTTCGAAGGGGACTTGAATACTCGCTCAAAAATATGAGGGATCCGGCTCTGTGATGTATTTTATATTCGCAAAAAGGTTGTTGTTTTGATAAAAGAGTTTTTAATTACTTACCCAACACTGGGGAAGTAAAATTCTTGGAACAAGTTAATCCATTAACATGCATCGCCTGGGAAATATCGGTGAATTTTCCTTTCCAACTAGATACGACTTCTTAGTGGAGCCGTATCAACAAGTTTCTACTTGGGGAAAGTGGGGACGAGCTTTACGTTTCAGAGTCATGGATTTCATCTGAACTAGGAGTGGCGTAAGTGGTCGAGTGGTGCCGGCCCAGCCTTATTATATTGGCCCAAATAGCCCGGAAGTTCCACTAAGACGGTCCATTCCTTAGGAGTCCGGTGTTCGGTTGACAAGTAAATTCGACTGTTCTCCTCTACATGTAGAAAATGGTGGGGTTGCACTACTGCGACTGATCATCGTGAGTGGACTTCCTGGCGCGGCAAACTCCCGTAATGAGTTCATCATCCAATTGGATATTTCTGCAACACTACCCAGAGCACTTCGATAGAACAACTATGGCTGGGCGATTGTTAAGTGTTGGCAGGGTCGAGTTTTCAAAATAATGTTTTCATCAAATGAAGTATCTCGTAACTTCATTTCATTTTGATGATATTTCAAAGATTAATTTTATACAAGTTTTGCCGTGTAGCTTCATCTATGTGATGAACTAATTATAACTTGAATGGTGGTAGTTCAAGTAGTATTCAGAAAAGATATAAGTATATTGGAGTTGTTAGGAATGTATGTGCATTAGTTTGATGATATGTTTAACAAAAATACTTAAGTAGAAATTTAGTGTCTGTAGCCTCAACGGATAAGACCACTTTGGCTATCCGTTGATGGTGTAGCTTTACTTAGAAATAAGTTTAGTGTTGTAGCATATTTCAGTCTCTGTATTTAAAATTTAATTCTTGGAAGTTGAGAGAAACTATGAGTCATGTTGACTACTAGATGATATGCAGATAGGAAGGCCAATTGTAAATACTTCATGCCTTGTAATTTTGTATAAGTGAAGTGGTATCAACGGATGACTTAAAGACCTTCAACGGATAAGAAGCTAAGCTTCAACGGATGTCTCTAAAGCTACAACGGATAAAGTCATCAACGGATAACATCCTTCAACGGATGAGTGCATCAACGGATGAAAGCTTCAACGGATAACATCCTTCAACGGATGAGTGCATCAACGGATGAAAGCTTCAACGGATGCTCTAATGATTAGCCGTTGATAAGGGGTAGTTGTACGTACGAACAGAGGCACATGGGTTGATAGAGACAACTGAGATGTGGTAGCCGAATTTCAGGAACAACAGAAAAAGCAGCCGTTCTTCTTCAGTACAAAGATGCAATAGTCAACAAAGTACTGAAGTGAACAGGAAAAGAAGCAAGTGAAGAACTTATTTTATTACTGTATTTTTATATTGTTTTTCACTTGTACACTTGGTAATATATAAAAACCAAGTAGAAGCTAGTAATTAGAAGAGAATTTTCCAGAGCTGTTTAGAAAAATATTGAGAGAAAATTCATCTAGTTTGTACTAGGATGCAGCTGTGATCAACATTGTTTAATCACAGATTTTCTAAAATACCATCTCTGGTGGAACAACAAATCCACCAGAAAAGTTTTTAAGGTCTGTTGTGTTCTTTACATTTGTGCTTGAATATATATCTGTCTGTATTAGCTTAAAGCAATTCACACACTTGTTCTTCTTGAACACACAACTTTATAAACTGCTCAAAACTTGAAAAAGTTTTGAGATTTACATTCAACCCCCCTTCTGTAAATCTCATTGTTAGTCCACTAGGAATAACAATTGGTATCAGAGCTAGCTCTTGACATACAAAGAGTTTAAAGATCTTGGAATCTAACAAAGATGAGTAAGAAGGATATTGGAGTAAAGATCCCAGTTCTTGACAAAGACAATTATCACCATTGGAAGGTGAAAATGCACCTTCATCTACTCTCCCAAGATGAAGGTTATGTAAACTGCATTGAGAATGGTCCTCACATTCCCCACAAAGTAGCAACAGTTGCTACAGCCACAGTTGCTGTTGGTCAATCCATTCCAAAACCTAGAGCAGAATGGACAATGGAAGACACAGAAGAAGTCCACAAGGATAAGAAGGCTATGAACATTTTGTTTAATGGTCTTAACATGGATATGTTTGATAATGTGATAAATTGCACAACTGCCAAAGAGGTTTGGGACACAGTTCAACTACTGTGTGAAGGTACAGAACAAGTGAAAGAAAACAAAATGCAGCTTCTCATTCAACAGTATGAATACTTTCATTTTGAAGAAAATGAATCTTTAAATGAAACATTCAATAGGTTTCAAAAGCTGTTGAATGGACTGAAGCTGTATGGAAGAGTGTACCAAGTGAAGGATTCAAATCTTAAATTTTTAAGATCCTTGCCAAAGGAATGGAAACCCATGACTGTCTCCTTAAGAAACTCTCAAGATTATAAGGACTTCACTCTTGAAAGATTGTATGGAATCTTGAAGACTTATGAACTAGAGCTGGAACAGGATGAGGTATTGGAGAAGGGGAGAAAGAAAGGAAGTTCAGTTGCATTGGTAGCTGAAAATGAGAGGAAATGCAGACAAGAAACTGCGAGATCTACATCAAACTCCAAAGATGGTATAAGAAGTCAGGAATCAAGCAAGGGGAAAGAGCAAGTTGCTGAAAATGAAGACAACTCCAGCCAAGATGACTCAGATGGAATTGATGAGCATCTTGCATTTCTGTCCAGAAGATTTGCAAAGATGAAATTCAAGAAAAACACTAGAGCCACTAAACCTCACAAAAACACTGTGGACAAATCCAAGTTCAAGTGTTTCAATTGTGGTATAAGTGGACACTTTGCAGGTGAGTGCAGAAAGCCAACTTCTGAAAAGAAGAAATTTGAACAAGTAGATTACAAAAAGAAATATTTTGATCTGCTCAAGCAAAAGGAGAGGGCTTTCATTACTCAAGAAAAGGACTGGGCAGCTAATGGAGATGAAGAGGATGAAGATGTGGAGTATGTCAACCTTGCTCTCATGGCTGATTCTGAAGAAAATGAAGTTAGTTCATCAAGCAATCAGGTAATCACTACTGACTTAACACAGCTTACTAAAGAAGAGTGCAATGATGCCTTTAATGACATGTCTACTGAATTGTATCATTTGCGTGTATCTCTTAAATCTCTTGCTAAAGAAAATAGTAGGATTAAAGAGAACAATCTGTTTTTAAGTAATAGAAATGCTTTGTTAGAAGATAAGATGATTGACCTAGAGAAAACTAAGTTGCATTGTATATCTGTTGAAAATGAACTAGCTGAATCTGTTAAGAAAGTAGAAATACTTTCCAATCAATTAGAGAAAGAGCAAGAGGTGATTAAAGCCTGGAAGACATCTAGGGATGTAAGTGCTCAAATTGCTAAGGTCCAAGGAATTGAATCATTCTGTGAAACTGCCTGGAATAAAAATAAAAAGAAACTAGAATTAATTGATGGACTGTCAACGGATGTGGAATCAACGGATGATGAAAGTTATCCGTTGAAGGAAGAAAAGGAGCATCCGTTGAAGGTTCCTCAATTAAAACAGGCAGATGTTTCTAAAAGAGAGAATCTAAAGAAACTCAACAAAAAGTTTGGTTCAACTTCAAAGAACTTTGTCAAAGAAGAAGCAAGCACATCCAAAGATGTCAGTAAGGTGAATGTAGGGCACATGACCTTAGAACAGTTAAATAATAGGCTCAAGATGGTTGAGGATAAAAAGGAATCTAAAAGAAAATCCAACAGAAATGGGAAGGTAGGAATTAATAAACACAACAATTACACACCTGATAGGTATGCTCCTAGAAAAAGCTGTGTGCATTGTAGTAGTGTTAATCATCTATCTGCTAATTGTAAATCCATTAAGAAGACTCCCATAACTGTACCCTCTTCTATGCCTAATATGTCTGCATCACCTCTGCATGCTATGCCTGTTATGTCTCAACAAAATCCTTATGCACATTTTGTAAACATGCCATATTTTAACAATCCTTATCTTGCTGCATGTAGTATGCCTCAAATGCCATACAATATGCCCATATGGAATAACATGTTTGCACAATCAATGCCTAATAATTTTACAAATGTGCTAAATGATTCTGTGACTAACCCTACACCTCAACCAACTACATCTAAGACCAAGGTTGACTCAAACTCACTTAAGTCTAAAGATGCAGGAGGAATGAAGTCTAGGAGAAAGGCTAACAAGAATGGACCCAAGGAAACTTGGGTACCAAAATCAAATTGATTGATTTTATGGTGTGCAGGGAAATGAAAGAAATCTATGGTACTTGGACAGTGGTTGTTCAAGACACATGACAGGAGATTTCTCCCTGCTCACAGAGTTCAAGGAGAGAGCTGGCCCTAGCATAACCTTTGGAGATGACAGCAAAGGGTTTACTATGGGATATGGCTTGATTTCAACAAGGAATGTCATCATTAATGAAGTTGCATTAGTTGATGGTCTCAAGCACAATTTACTGAGCATCAGTCAACTATGTGATAGAGGGAATACAGTTTCCTTCAATTCTGAAGCCTGTGTTGTCACTAGTAAGAAAGACAACAAAGTGGTTCTAACTGGAGTTAGAAAAGGAAATGTGTACATAGCTGACTTCAACTCTACAGATGCAGAATCCATTACTTGTCTCTTCAGCAAAGCAAGCTCAGTTGAAAGTTGGCTATGGCACAAGAAGCTATCCCACTTGAATTTCAAGACAATGAATGATCTAGTCAAAAAGGACTTAGTTAGAGGAATCCCTCTAGTTGAATTCTCAAGGGATGGTTTGTGTGATGCTTGTCAGAAAGGCAAACAAAGGAAAGCATCATTCAAAAAGAAGCTTGAAACAACAATTGATGAACCATTACAGCTGCTACATATGGATTTGTTTGGACCAGTCAATGTATTGTCTATTGCAAGAAAAAGATATTGCTTAGTGATTGTAGATGATTTCTCAAAGTTCTCATGGGTCTATTTTCTTGGATCAAAGGATGAAGCAAGTGAAATCATTATCAATCACATCAGGCAAGTCAACAATCATCCTGACTTGAAGGTTAGAAATATCAGGAGTGACAATGGAACTGAGTTCAAGAATTTGACATTAAGGCTGTTCTGTGAAGAAAATGGAATAATGCATGAGTTCTCAGCTCCAAGAACACCTCAGCAAAATGGGGTTGTTGAAAGAAAGAACAGATCTTTAATTGAAGCTGCAAGAACAATGCTTGAAGAATCAAAGTTACCAACATATTTCTGGGCTGAAGCTGTTAATTGTGCCTGCTTCACTCAGAATATTTCTTTGATCAATCAAGCTAAAGGCATGACTCCTTATCAGTTGTTCAAGAGAAGAAAACCAACTCTAAACTTTCTTCATGTCTTTGGATGTAAATGCTTTATACTGAGGAATCAATCTGACCATAAAGGGAAGTTTGATGCAAAGGCTGATGAAGGGATATTTGTTGGTTACTCAGCTGGAAAATCTTATAGGGTCTACAATCTAAGAACCAACATTGTTATGGAATCTGTGCATTTTGTGTTTGATGATAAAAAGATTGATGGACTAACAGATGAGGGACACAATGAGAGACTCAAATTTGACAACATTGAGATATATTGTGATGATAGTGAAGAGGAGACTGATGGAGATGACACTTCAAAAGGGATTCAAAACTTGCCCTTGGATAATGCACAAAATACTGCATCCGTTGATAGAGGCAATGCAGTATCCGTTGAAAGACATAGTGCATCATCCGTTGAAGTACAAAATGAAGCATCCGTTGATCATGGTTCATTAACGGATAATCGATTTACATCATCAGTTGATAGAACTCTAAGTTCCCTGCAAAGGACCAACAACTCAGGGGGAGTTTCAACTAGTCAACACTCTGTCTCACATCATGACAATACTGAGGCCACCTCATCTAGAGCACATCTTCCACCACAAAGGAAATAGACCAAGAATCATCCCTTTGAACTGATCATTGGTGATGCATCATCTAAAGTGCAAACAAGAAAAGCCACTCAAGATGAATGTCTGTATAGTGGTTTTCTGTCTCAGGAGGAACCTAAGAAAGTGGAAGAAGCTATATTGGATCCAGATTGGATATTAGCTATGCAGGAAGAGCTGAACCAATTTGAGAGAAACCAAGTATGGAAGCTGGTACCCAAACCAAAGAACAAGAGTCCTATTGACACAAAGTGGGTATTCAGAAACAAGATGGATGAAAATGGCATTATCATAAGGAATAAAGCCAGACTGGTTGCTAAAGGCTATTCTCAGCAAGAGGGAATAGATTTTGATGAAACATATGCTCCTGTTGCAAGACTTGAAGCCATCAGAATATTTCTAGCCCATGCAGCCCATGCCAATTTCAAAGTCTATCAAATGGATGTCAAGAGTGCATTTCTAAATGGGAAATTAGAGGAGGAAGTCTATGTAAGTCAACCTCCAGGATTTGAAGATCCAAATTTTCCAGACTATGTGTATTATCTGTTGAAAGCACTCTATGGACTGAAGCAAGCACCTAGAGCCTGGTATGAGACCTTATCAAAATTTCTTTTGGAGAATCACTTCACTAGAGGTACTGTTGATAAAACTCTCTTTTTTAGGGATGTTAATGGCTCTAGTATACTTGTTCAAATTTATGTAGATGACATAATATTTGGTTCTAAAGATGACAAACTTTGCAAAAAGTTTGCTAAGCTAATGCAAAGTAATTATGAAATGAGCCTAATGGGAGAACTAACCTATTTTCTTGGTTTACAAGTTAAACAAGTTAGTGATGGAATTTTCATTAGTCAAACTAAATATATTTATGATCTTTTAAAGAAGTTTGACTTAATGGAATGTTCATCTGCAAAAACTCCCATGGCCACTGCCACCAAACTTGAATTAAATAAGACTGAAAGGTCTGTGGATATTACAAGTTATAGAGGCATGGTTGGTTCACTTTTATATTTAACTGCTAGCAGACCAGATATAATGTTTGCTACATGTCTATGTGCTAGATTCCAAGCTGATCCTAGGGAGTCTCACTTAATTGCTATCAAAAGGATTTTCAGATATCTCAAGGGTACACCAAATTTAGGTATTTGGTATCCTAGAGAATCTGGCTTTGATCTAATTGGTTATTCAGATGCAGACTATGCAGGTTGCAGAATAGATAGGAAAAGTACAACAGGCTCCTGCCAATTCCTGGGAAACAAGCTTGTATCATGGTTTAGCAAAAAGCAAAATTCAGTCTCTACTTCTACAGCTGAGGCTGAATACATTACTGCTGGAAGTTGCTGTTCTCAAGTGTTATGGATGAGGAACCAACTCCTTGACTATGGACTTCATGTTGATAGAATTCCTATCTTTTGTGACAACACAAGTGCCATAGCCATAACAGAGAATCCTGTGCAGCACTCAAGGACCAAGCACATTGATATCAAGTACCACTTCATTAGGGAGCATGTCATGAATGGTACAGTGGAACTACATTTTGTTCCAAGTGAACAACAAATTGCTGACATATTTACCAAGCCACTTGATGAATCAACATTCACAAGATTGGTAAGTGAGCTAGGTATGCTTAATTATTCTTAAAATTCATGTCTTTATTGCAATTTGAATTGAAGCCTGAAATATATTAGTTGCTAGAACAAATTTGACTTTTAACATAGTTTATTTCATCAACGGATGTTCCCTATCCGTTGAAAGTCAAAATTGCTCTATCAACGGATAGTCATTATCCGTTGAAAGACAAATACATTTCTGGAATTTTTATCCGTCAACGGATAAAACTGAAGTACCCTTCAACGAATGACAATTTGCCTTATCCGTTGAAATGTCACATCAGTCGATTCAGGTGTTTAACAGCCGTTGATTCTATTCTCTTAACCGTTGATACTCATACATACATCTGTATGTATTGGTCTTAAAGGTAGTTTTTAGAATACTTACAGTTTATTCTTAAACGACTGAAATTCACTAACGCATATTTATTGATAAATCTTTCTTTTATTTTTTTTATTAATTTGAGAGAGCATATAAGTCCTTCTGATTGTTCATTTTTACTTTACGCTTTCTTAAAATTTCAAGCATTTACCATTTTCTCTCTGCAAAAACTTCAAGTTATTCTCTGCAATTTCTACTCACAAAAATGGCACCAGTCGTGAAGATTATGTCTCAATCTGGGTTCATCTATGAAAAGAACAATTTCATAGCTTTGGTAGAGAAGAATGAAGCCCACTCAGACTATCACAAAATGATGGACTTCATCAAAAACTGCAAACTTAGCTATGCAATGCTGGAAGCCCCAACAATTTTCTGTGAAGTAGTTGAGGAGTTTTGGACAACTGCTGAGTTCAACTCCATGGATATGACTATCTCCTTCACTCTCAAAGGTAAAACTCACTGTATTAACTGTGATGATTTACAAGCATGTTTTAAATTACCTGAAAACAATGCCATGACACCACACACTGATAGTGATGTATCCAGCATGTTAGATTCCATAGGTTATTCTCTTAACTCTGCTAATTTAGGGAGTATTAGAAGAAAAGGCCTTAGGAAAGAATGGAGTTTCCTTGGGGATGCCTTTATAAAGGTTTTCTCTGGGAAAATTAGTAATTTTGATGCCATAACTTCATCTCTGGTTAATATGTTCTATATGCTTGTTTCTGATAGGTACTTTAACTTTAGCAACTATATGATGCTAGAATTAGGTACTAGATTAGGTAACAAAGCTAATAGACCTAATAACATCTATTATGCTAGATTCTTTATGTTATTGGCTAACCATGTTGCTGAAGGTTTAGTCATAATCAATGAGAATAATAAACTCAAGTGCTGGGCACAAGAGAAAAGAGTTCTTGCAGACTTGAAGAGAATGGATCTTAACAGCAGTGTGCCATTGGTATATTTACCAATCATGAATGCACCTCAGGTAGGTGAGGTAATTGCTTCTACAACTCCTACTTCTTCCAACCCCTCTATTTCTTTATCTTCTAGTGTGGCCATGAAATCTGTGATGCCCCAACAGATTTCTACCAAGGTCACCAAAACTAAACTTTCAAAATCCAAGACAAAGAAATCCACCTCTGTTGTTTCTCAAAAGACAACAGTTGTAACACCAACTATTAACCCTGAGGTGAGTGAACAGGGTGTGAGTGGTGAGGGGAGGGGTGAACATCAAAGAAACCCCCAGGATAAGGAAGGAAAGTTGAGTGCTTCCCAAGCTAGCCAAGCCACAGTTTCTCAAAAAGCTGTGGTGGTTGAAAAGGTATCTAGCACATCCCTAGTAGCATCCTCCCAAAAGGATGTTACTATTGAAAATAGTTCCCAACCAGGAACACAGAACAAACGAGGGAGGGACACTAAAGCCAAACACTCACTAACAAAAGCCTTTATTAGAAGAAAGAAGGCCAGAACCCAATCTTCTACACAGGGTGCACACACTGCACAGATACATCCATTTGTATCTATGCCTTCTCAAACTCAGTTTGATGTGACTCCAATAAATGTGGAGTCACAGCCCCATTCTCTCACAATAATCACACATCAATCACCAAACACTTCATCACCATCTCTGGATGTGGATATGTTATTCCCATCAATTCCTGATTCTCCCTCTTTACAACTAAGGGAGAAGCCCCACTCAAATACAGGTGATCATCATCTATTAGATGATTTGTTGGATCACCCGCAAATTCTTTCAGATATAATTGAAGGATCTGTGTCACCACATTTCAAATCAATCTACACAGATTCAACAGTTATATCACTTTCAACTTCAACTTCTTTTCCTTCTTCAACGGATATCACTCATCCGTTGACAAGTGGTTGTTCTTCAACGGATAAGCTTAACAGCAGTCATCCGTTGATAACATCAGTTTCACCTTCAACGGATATTCCACATCCGTTGACAGTCTCTACACAAATAACTGAGTTAATCCCAAGTGTAGAAGACATGAATACTGTGCAATCACTCTTAGGATTGAGGGAAGGGAGTGACAATTTGAGTGAGAGGCTGGGTTGTTCCCAGGCAAAAGGAGAGATTGAGAGCTCAAAAATGCATGCTATTTCTTCCAGCATGGCAAAAGTGAGTGAGTGGAGTACCACCTTAGTAGGTGAAGGTGAGGGAGTGAGATGTGTGAGCCAGGGGGAGCCCCTGATGCAAGAACATAGAGATAAAGAGAGAAAAGCAGGTACAGTAGATACAAGGGTGGAACCAGCCATTGCTAATGAGTCAATGATTATGGATGATGCTGAAAAGGAAAGACAATTTCAGCAACTTTACAAAGCTGTAATTGATAACATTTCCTTGGATGCTGACACTTTTACTCATCCTGTGACAGCCTATCAAATGTTGGCTGCTCAGGGCAATGAGGAGGCAGAAAGGTCACTACATCTAGTGCACACAACAGAATCTCTTCAAAGGGATAAAGCTGCCATTAACAAAATGCCTTCTACAGCTGGTGAGCCATCTGAGGAATTTGGAGCAAATTCTGATGATGATGACTCTATTTCTTTTGATGGAAGCATGGACTTAGGGGGAGATGAAGGCCCTAGTTCAATTCCAAATCTACCTGAATGGGCCTTGACTAAGGAGTATAGATCAGGGGAATTCAATGTCTCTTTAGTCAAACAAATCAACACTATTCAACAGGCCATTCAGAATACTTCACATGCAAGTATCAAGGCTATCCTTCAAGCTCACCTGGACTCACTGCATCTCATGAAGCTGCAGCAAGTGAAGCAGAATCTGGGTATGGATGATCTAAGGAAGGATATTGCTGACTTGAAAACCTATACTTCAGATAAATTGGATTCAGTCATGCCCTATGGTACATTGCAGGACTTGGTTTTGAGATTGAAGAAAGAATCTGTTACTGAAAAACGGTTGGCCAAGTTAGAAGACAGGGTTCAAGTTATTGAAGATTCCGTGGCCACCATTCTTCACAATCAACAATCTCAAACCAGTCTCCTAATGCAGCTGGCAAAAGCACAAGGCTTGGCCCCTCTCCTTGATGATAACAAAAAGGGGGAGAGTATAAGGGAAGGGGAAGGAGAGCCATCTACAAAAGTCAACATATCTAAAGTGCTAGTTCCTGCCATCACTACTTCTCCAATCATTCAAATCAAGGGCAAGCCTGATGGAATTGATTTGATTCAGCTTGCAGCAGCTGAAATCCAAGTGAAAGAGCAAAGGAGGAGAATTGATGAAAGGTTGCAACTGTTGTTTGGTTCTACACAAGACAAATCAACATCTGTGAAACACAGCACAAAAATTGAACCAATCAACATGGAGCTCATGCCAGTAGGGAGTCATAAGGATGGAGAAGCTTCTTCCAAAGAACTACAAGCTATAATCCTCAAGCCCAATGAAAGATCCAATAAGGACTCAACAAAGAATCCTTTAAAAGAAGTGGACTTTCCTCCTCCAAAAGATGATGAGAACAAGATTTTAGGCAGGAGTATTGCCTATCTCAAAAAGTCCATGGATGAGGCTGTAAGGAGAAATAGAGCTATTATCATTAGAGAGGGAAAGAGCATATGTGTGATGCAAGGACATCCCAAATTCTCAATAGCCAAGAAGGAAGAAGCCAAGCAATTAGAGGCTGACAAAAGAGCACAAGCAAAGCTTGAACAACAGCTAAAGTCAAGTCTAGTTGAAAAAGAAAAAGGGATTGAAGTCAGGGGTGAAGACAAGACTACAAACCTAGATGAGGTTTTAGGGAGTATATTTGGTGAGAGTGTGGAAGAAAGAGAGGAATGGCAGGAGGGAAACAGAAGAAAGGCCAAGGCACATAGAAGGAGTGGAGATAACACTGAAGTAACCAAATCTATATCTAAACCACTATCTTCCATACCTGAACCCCTTGTTGCTGATCCCACAATAAACATCCATGGTGAACCAATCATTCCAAAAGAGGAACCTATTGATTGGGACACTATCAAATTGCCTACCTTTCTAACCACTCTTCCACCACCAAAGAAACAGAAAAGAAAACCAAAATCTACACCTCCCATAACCTCTAAGAAATTCACTCAAAAACAAAAACCTAAGCCTAAGTCACCCATTTCTAAAGATGATTATGTTCACATCTGTGACATAAAAGAAATTTCAGACATTGAACTCTATCTGGATGAGCTGGAGGATGTAAGGGGAATAGCTGCCTACAGACAGCTACTAGAGAGATTAGTGTTCAGATATAAAGGAGCTGGGGAAAGAACATGGCCTCTCCACAGGATTCTGGATGAAGGCTACTCTACCTTGATTAGAGTCTTTTCAGCCATACAAAAGGATTCTGGCTTTACCAGAACTGCCAAGACTGAAATTCTCAACAAGATAGCCAATATAAGGAAAACTTGGAGGGAGCCCAATGCTTTACCCAGGACTTTACTCATTCAAGAAAGGGGAATTACAATTCACAAATCACCTCATTGGTTGATGGAATTTAGAGATGATAAAGGAGTCAGAAGATTTTTCAGACTTGAAGACCAACTCAAGATTGCCAGCAATGAAACTCTCAAAGAAATGCAATCTAAGTTGGATGTCAGTGTTGAAGATGAAGCTGAATTCTTCAAACAACTCCAACTCCAAATTGAGGAAAATGACAAAAGGCTAGGAAAGAAAACCAGGGAACAAAGAAGAAAAAGATGATCTGCTCAGACTAAAGGAGTGTCCTTGGAGACACTGTAAATCTTCAATTACCTCCTAGTACATACACTTTTGCAGCATTTTTAAATTTCTACTTAGTTTCAATTCATATATCTGTTAAGTGTTTTGTTATCATCAAGTTAACCCTGAATTTATGCCTACAATTCTTATAGACATAAATAGGGGAGATTGTTAGGAATGTATGTGCATTAGTTTGATGATATGTTTAACAAAAATACTTAAGTAGAAATTTAGTGTCTGTAGCCTCAACGGATAAGACCACTTTGGCTATCCGTTGATGGTGTAGCTTTACTTAGAAATAAGTTTAGTGTTGTAGCATATTTCAGTCTCTGTATTTAAAATGTAATTCTTGGAAGTTGAGAGAAACTATGAGTCATGTTGACTACTAGATGATATGCAGATAGGAAGGCCAATTGTAAATACTTCATGCCTTGTGATTTTGTATAAGTGAAGTGGTATCAACGGATGACTTAAAGACCTTCAACGGATAAGAAGCTAAGCTTCAACGGATGTCTCTAAAGCTACAACGGATAAAGTCATCAACGGATAACATCCTTCAACGGATGAATGCATCAACGGATGAAAGCTTCAACGGATAACATCCTTCCACGGATGAGTGCATCAACGGATGAAAGCTTCAACGGATGCTCTAATGATTAGCCGTTGATAAGGGGTAGTTGTACGTACGAACAGAGGCACATGGGTTGATAGAGACAACTGAGATGTGGTAGCCGAATTTCAGGAACAACAGGAAAAGCAGCCGTTCTTCTTCAGTACAAAGATGCAATAGTCAACAAAGTACTGAAGTGAACAGGAAAAGAAGCAAGTGAAGAACTTATTTTATTGCTGTATTTTTATATTGTTTTTCACTTGTACACTTGGTAATATATAAAAACCAAGTAGAAGCTAGTAATTAGAAGAGAATTTTCCAGAGCTGTTTAGAAAAATATTGAGAGAAAATTCATCTAGTTTGTACTAGGATGCAGCTGTGATCAACATTGTTTAATCACAGATTTTCTAAAATACCATCTCTGGTGGAACAACAAATCCACCAGAAAAGTTTTTAAGGTCTGTTGTGTTCTTTACATTTGTGCTTGAATATATATCTGTCTGTATTAGCTTAAAGCAATTCACACACTTGTTCTTCTTGAACACACAACTTTATAAACTGCTCAAAACTTGAAAAAGTTTTGAGATTTACATTCAACCCCCCTTCTGTAAATCTCATTGTTAGTCCACTAGGAATAACAGGAGTATCTTGTAACTTCATCTTTTCAACTTATATCTGGTTAATGATTATCTTATGCATGACAAAGATTTTCAGAAAACGTTGAGACAAGGTTAAATATATGAGATCACCTTGCAACGATATTTTTATACAGTTATAAACTGGAACTCTGTGAATAGTATACATGTCAGAGGATTTCAAAGATTGTGAAAAGTATATAGGTATATATATACTGAATATTTTGTGACTTGGTCGCGTTAAGATATCAACTTGGTTCATTTCTTCTTGACCAAGAATTTCATGAGTACTATGAGAATGCTCATATATTGTTAATTATTATACATATTATTTTGGTGGGCTTGTTGCTCACCCTTGCTTTCTTCTTTCATCACACAACAACAGATAGGCAAGATGAACAGGACCAAGCTCCCAATTTGTAAGCGGATAGGAAACGTTCCGCAGTTTCCTGTAGGCATTGATGCCGCCGTAGCTGCGGTAGGAATTACCAATAGGCTAGGCTTTCAACTTCTGATGTACCAGACTTATGTATCTATATGAATTGTAATAATGGCAAAGAAATATAAATTTATTCAGAAACCTTTTGAGGTGTAATGGCTTATAATTGTGGAATAAAACGACTTGTGTTATTTTGGTATTCATCTCTGAGACTATAACTTGTGGTGTGTGTGTGTATATTGTGGGGTCACAGTACGCAGTAGTTGGTTGTTTATTAAGATTAAGTGTTATTAAGGAAAATGGAACTCTTGACAACCCGGATCCCCGACCCCGGATTTGGGGGTGTTACAGAAATGGTATCAGAGCTAGGAGTTATAAACCTCAGAGATGATGCGACATTAAGATAAGAAGTTTAATAAGATAATAAGAACTCTTGCCAAGTTCATAGTCAGACTACCTAACATAGTACTGACAGTTAAAACCCTTATGGGAACCCTTATAAATATCGTGATAGAAGCGTAGTTCGTTATCGTATATGGTAGCGGGACTCCAAACCCTGAGGTTGAGGAGAAATAGTGTGATGATGTTTTATTACTTATTGGAGATCAGATTGTGGATCCGATAGAGCGTCCTAACAAGGGACCAGATGATGTTCATATTGGGGATGTGGCGGTTGAGGATTTTGTCCTAGAAGGGATTGTTGCTGAGGAGGATCCCATAGAGGATCCTAACAAGAATGAATAAATGACCACTGAGGAACTGATAACCATGGTTAGGGAGACTACTAGAGGTAGGATTGGCCGGTCACTACCGGAGGTTCGTTGAAGTTTGTAAAGATAGTAGCCGCTTTAACGCGGCTTACTCGTAAGACTGAGAAGTTCGAATGGACAGAGAAATGCGAGAACAGCTTTTAAGAACTGAAGCAAAGGTTGGTGACGACCTCTATGTTGGCGTTGCCGGATGAAAAAGGAGATTTTGTGATTTGTAGTGACGCTTCGCATAAGGAATTAGGGTGCTTCTTATACAGCACAATAAGGTAATCGCGAACGCGTTAAGACAATTAATGGAATATAAAATTCGATATCCCCACCCATTAGCTTGGGCTCGTGGCAATAGTTTTGCCCTAGAGATTTGAGGCACTACTTGTATGGAGAGAAGTGCGAGATTTACATAAGCCATGAGTGCTCTAGTACGTTTTCACGCAGGAAGAGCTCAACATGCGCCAGAGGAGGTGGTTAAAGCTAATCAAGTATTACGATTATGAGATTCTTTATCATCCAGGGAAAGCCCAAATGGTGGCTAATGCCCTTAGTGTAAAGGAGAGACTCACGATGATAATGTCTTTGGGAGAGTTGATAAGAGATTTTGAGAAAATGGAAATAGAAGTGAAGGTAACCGGAGCCGGTACCGAAAAGCTGTTTGAGATTGTAATGCAGCCCGATTTATTGGAAAATATCATATTGTGCCAAGAAGAAGTGATAAATGAAGGCAGAGAACCAATGAATAGAGAAGAGATTAATACCGAGAAAGATGATAAGGGAATAATAAGGTATTCCTACAGAACTTGGGTTCCAAACGTTCAAGAGCTTAAAAATGAGATCTTGGATGAAAGCCATAGTTGATGAATAAGATAGGGCATACCCTGAATGTGATAGTCAGGGAGGTCGCCATCAAGAAAGAAGGAACCCATAACATAATAGAGTGGAAAACAAGGTTTTTAACGTATAAGATAACCCCGATTATGGGAGAAGGTTGAAACATTTCATACTGAGAAAACAGAAGTCGAACAAGATAGGGAGAACCAGGATGGTACTCCTATTGGGCAATTCATGGACCTGCCTGAACAGAACTTAGACTATTATCCCCAACTACCACCCTGAGGAAACAATGCGGTGAGAATTTTTTTTCAGGACCTTTAAGTCGCTAAGCTCTCAGAGTTCCAAGGAACAAACTGACCCAGTCGAGGCAAGAGCCTGACTAAAGGAAATATAGGAATCATTTGAGATTCTAAATGATTAACGAATCATAAAAGACTGTTTTTGTCACTCACCCCCCTAAGAGAGAGGCCACCCGCTGGTGAAAGACCAAGAAAGGCACGGAGCCAGAGGTTAGAATAAACTGATTAAAGTTCAGTCAATTGTTTTCGGGAAAGTAATTCCCAAGGTTATGGAGATAGTGTAAAAGCTTTAGAGCCGATACAAAGGCGAACGAGTATGATGAATTATGAAACTAAGTTGTAAAAGTTGTCAAGATTTGTTCTGATGACAAGAATCCCAGAACAACGTGATGTTTGAAGTCAATGATTAGAGGGTTCGTGAAATGATTGTAAGAGAGAGGTAAATAAAAAGAAACTGAAGTGGAAAGGAATATAAAGGCAGTAGAGTTTGAGGAATGATAAGGGAGTTGGGTATGAGGAAACCCTAAAGACTCGTAGCAATAGAAATAGAAAAGTATG